>NW_022589721.1:34012455-34030024 GCF_004348235.1 Phoca vitulina
CCCCCCCACGCTCCTCTACGCCAGGGCCTCGGATTCCCCTGAACGATTTGATCTTGCTTATGGAGTCCAGCACCCCGAGGACTTCTCCGTCAGGCCAGGGAGGCATGGGGTCCATGCTTTCAGTTATCTTTCTGGGTCCAGGGGAATGTTTTCATTTTAATTTTTGTAAATGACAGTGAAAGAGTGATAATGATAGTGTCGATGTAATAATACATATGATAATGTAATGAATCCAACCTGGAGCAGTGTTGCCTTTGTTCTGGTGTAGTCATAAAATTAATTGTTAATTTTTCTTTATGGAGAGAAGAGCCCATGAAGGGACCAGGCCTTGGACCGGTAAGCGCAGCAGCATCAGGCCCGAGCAGGCGAGTTTCCTGTGGCCTCAGTCCCGGGCCGGGCCGCTCTCTCTCAGTCCATCCCGCGCGCGCGCACACACACACGCGCGCACACTGTTCAAAGGACTTCACCACTGACGGTATTTTAGAAGCTGCACGAACAGCAGCTCATTTTGGCATTGAATATGTATTTAATGAGCACCTACCATTCGTCAAGTAGTTTTGCAGGTTTGGGGTACAGATGGGATTCCAAAGCAGGCCTTTTCTGCATGGAGTTTACATGCTAGTCAGAGAGTCGGCTCGCAGATGGGTCCCGAGCGGCGTGTGCACTGAGGGCAGGGTAGAGGCCGGGGTGGGGGAGAGCGGGGTGCGCTAGCTCAGCGGAGGACAACAAGCCTCTCCCCGATAAAGTCACCATCCTTTCACCTTATTTCCAAGTTTTGATTTTTTTTTCCTGAGCGGGGAAGCAGGAGATGGAAATACATTTGCACAGGGACACGTGAAGCCACCAGAGAGGCCACGGGGAAATTCAGTTACCGAGTCTGAAAACCCAGCCAGAGGGCACTGTCAGAGCGGGGCTGGGCCCCCCCCGGGGGGGGGGGGGGGTGTCCAGGAAGGAGGGGGGCAAGCACTGAGTGCCCTGGTAAGGCAGTGAGTCTGGGACTGAAGTTGACCCCTGGGTTTGCACTGCAGCGATCACAGGAGAACATTAACAAAGCTGCAGTCGTGGAGTGATGGGCTGTAAACCCTTCTAGAGCAGGTTCACGAGAAGATGCAGCCACAGCACAGAGACGAGTCTCTGCCATTTTCCCATACAAAAAAGTAGACAAACAAGGTTGGGGAATAGCTGGACAGGATATGAAAGATCAGGAAAAGAAGGGTGTCATCCCAGCACACTGATATGCCAATGGGGGCGATGCTTTACCAAGGGGGCAGCAGAGAGAGGAGCAACTCCTGGAGCCGTGTCCTTGAGCAGAGAGAGGGGGCGACTGCTGCTGGGGAGTGGGGGCCTGGCCACGGGGCCCCCCTGGAGCGATGAGAGGGGGCGAGTGCTGCTGGGGAGTGGGGGGCTGGCCACGGGGCCCCCCTGGAGCGACAGGGTGGACGAGGTGGTGGGCACTATGTCCTCAGTGAAATAAGAAGCATTGCCACCGGCTCCAAGTGCGGGAAGTTGAGGAGATAGTGGAAGCCTGAGGATTGTCTAATCAAGTGGGAAGGGAGCGGACTGAGGACCCGGCTGGGGCTGTCGATCCCCCTCCTGCACACGGGCACTGTGACTCGAGCAGGCACTGGGGGCAGGGCAGCCTCCAAACAGGGTCACGGTCCCTGCTCTCACGCAGCGCTTGATCCAGTGGGGCTGGGGGCTTGAGGCGCCAGAGGCCCCCACTGCGGAGCCCCCGCTGCAGCTGTGACCTTCCCTGGGACAAGTGAGGGGGAGACACAGCCAGCAGGAGCCATGTAGACTCTCTCTGAGTCACAAACACTAGACCCCCCAACTTATCGCGCTCAGGAAAGAGTGCGCTTGGGGGGCCCCCCTCGCCCTTGGACACAACTGTGAAGAAAAGAAAAGAAATTAAAAGAGGACACTATCGCTTTCAGAGGATTAGCGGGCCCCACGACACGCACAGGGGAGTGGGTCCGTGAGAGGCCTCCACATTTAGAACCGGCGGTAGGCAGAGGCGAACACCATGGAGGTGAACACAGGTCCGTTTTCAGAGGCAGGACCACACAGGAGGGAGGAGGACCAAGAGCTGGAAGGAAAGAGGGAGCAGACAGAAGGGGACTGGGCTGCACGGAGCGCTCAGGGAGCATCTATGGGCAGACACATCTTCGGGGTAACTCAGGGCACTCACAGCGATCTGGGAACCACTGGACCGGACTCAGATGCTCCTCACAATGCTTGACGGAGGGCCCCTGGGATGGTGACCTTTGAGAAGAGAGAGGGAAGAGAAGCAACATTCACCACCGTCAACTTTCAACCAAGGCCAAGGTCGCAGGCCGTTCTGAAGAAGCATCTCTCAGCCACTGCCTCATCAGCCCTTGTGAGGGTCATCTCTTCTGCAGTGAGACCTCACGGCTGCTCAGGCCGAGGGGAGTGGGTTTGGGTGTACGCCCTCCGACCCCCAGACCCTGAGAGTGGACAGCAGGGTGATAAGCCTTCAGGGGGCTAGAACAACCTCCTCAGGGCCCTTCCCTGGGCAGCGACCGTCTCTGCCCTCTCTGGCCAGACCTGGCTGCCCCCGTCCCTGTAGGCTCCAGTTAGGAGGTGGCTGTGGGGCTGTCTCAGGAGCAGGGGCCTCCCCAGACCTGTGCTTTCAGAGGACTCTTCCTTGTTGGTGATGCAAACCATGCACAATGTGGCCTCGGGGCAGGAAGAACTTGGCTTATCAGACCTGGCAAGGGCCTCAGCCTGCTCAAACAGCATCCACCTGTGGTGCCCCACCACTCCTCCTTCTGGGCTTCAAGGACAGGGAAACCAGGAAGAGTGGAGTTTGAGGAACTCACTCGGCATCTGGGTCTTCTACAGGAACCGTCTGGCAAGTAAGGAGTGGGATGGGCTGGGACCCCCTGAGAGCCTCTGTCCAACAGTGTCGAGGCAGTGAGCCCAGGGGTCATATGCTGCTCTCCGCAGAGGCACCTGCCCAGATTCCTCACGGGATACCGTTGCCCCAAAGGTCCCACACATGCCCATCCTATGAGGGCACCTGCTGCCTGCCTGATGTCTCTTTCCGTTCATGGAAGACCTTGGCCCCCAGCGCCCAGTTCCTGGCCTCATCTGATGGTCCCCCTTCCGTTGGAATCCAGCAACCCCGTCCCATGACCTCATCTGGGAACCTGCCATCTGCCAATCATTCTCTCCCAAGCCCCAAACCCCACTTGCCGACAGGAAGCCCCATCATCTCTCTAGGGCCCTCCCCGCACACCCACACACAGCCATGGTCAGCCTGCTGGCTCCCTGGTTTTGTCTTGTTTTATTGTTTTCTCCCTACCTGAGAATGCAGTGTCTTTTAACTGAAATCTACCCCACGCAGATCTCATATTTGAGCCTCTGTTCTTGCAACCCTCATGCCCTGAAAATCCCTGACCCTTAAGCAACACCCGATTTAATGGCCTGGTGAACTGAATGAGTCAGCCATTGGCCCAAAGTTCAATCCTTTATCACCCTCAGGTTTATGATCCTGAGCAAGTCCCTGGCCTCATCTACTTCCACACCCTCAGGTACAGAAGAATGTTGTAACTAAGCCTAAATGACATAACGAACACTGAAAAGTTCCTGGAATAGACTGAAAGCTTTCGGTAAATGCCAGAGTCCTGATGCACATTTCCTGCTCAGACAGTGGCTCTGAAAAGCTGGGCAGATAAGCAGAGGCATTGAGGGTTCCTCATCGGGTGCCAACATGGAGCCACGTTCCCCAGTGTCGTGGTGACCACAGCCCTCCACCTCCTTAGCCACCACTACCCCTCTCCCTTGACAGACAGCCATGAGGAAAGGGGAGCCAGGAAGAGCACCCTCCCTCCGAGGGCAGCCCCCAGGCCCCACCCGCAGCCAGGCCCCTCCTTGGCTCTCGAGGTGAGGCAAGGCAGAGCCAGGAGGGCAGGCTTGACCAGGACGGAGAAGGTTGGTGGGTAGAGAGAGGGAAGCAGAACTGGCCAGCAGAGAGGTCTGAGCCAGAGCAAAGCTCTGTGACAAATGTGTGTAGACCAGGGGCCTTTCTGCACACAGTTAACCCACTTAGGCTGCTTTAAAAGGAAATATTTTGTTGCTGTTTTAACAGTCCTTCTCAAGTTCTACTGTACCTGAGCATCACGGGGATCTCGTGACACAAAGTGCAGATTCTGACAAAGCCGCACACAACTCTCCGTCTCGCACGAGCCTCAGGGTGCTGCCGCCCCAGCCAGCCCACGGGGCCAGGCTTCAAGGGGTGAGGTTTCAGTGCAGAGAATGCCCCAGCAGCCCCCGCACAAAACTGCAGGCTGGACTTTCAGAAACCACTCGCAGACACACCGTGCAGAACTGGCCTGCTCTGACCTCTGCGGCTGTCCACAGCGACCGCTGGCCCCTGCACCGTGCCTCCTGGCTCCACGCACAGCTGCCGTCCCGGGAGCTGGCCCCAGGGCTGCCTCGAACTTACCACCCTCTGTGCCTGCTGGTGGGCTTGGGGACAGTCCCACCTGGCACTTCTGAACGGTGGAGCCAAGTCACATGTCCACGAACAGCAGCAGGGGAGGCTGGGAAATGTAGATTTCTAAAGTCCCCTTGGGGAAAGGAGCCGCCACAGTGTGGAGAGTATTGAGATATGAGGAGGGACCAGTCACACACATTAGGATGGCTATTCTTAAATAAAATAACAAGTGTTGGTGAGGATGTGGAGAAACTGGAACCCATGTGCTGTTGGTGGGGATATAAAATGGTGTAGCCGCTGTGGAAAACAATATGGAGGCTCCTCAAAAAATTAGACACAGAATTCCCTTAGGATGCCGTAATTCCACTTGCAGGCACATATGCAAAACAATAGAAAGCAGGGCCTCGGAGATCTGCACACCCACGCTCATAGCAGCCTTAGTCACAATAGCTAAACGTGGAAGCAATCCCAGTGTCTACGGATGGATGAACGGATTAAAAAAATGCAGTCTGTGCACATCATAGGATATTATTCAGCCTTAAAAAGTAAGGAAATGCTGACATCTGCTACAACGTGGATGAACCTTGAGGACATAAGTGAAATAAGCCTTCCACCAAAAAAAAAAAAAAAAATCCTGCAGGATTCCACTCCTGTAAAGCACATGCAGTCGCCCCGTTCACAGAGACGGAAGTGGAGGTGGGGGAAACCAGGGGCTGGGGGAGGGGGACAGAGTGTCAGCGTGGGAAGATGGAAAAATCCTGGAGATGTGCCAGGGTGAAGGTCGCACAACAATGTGCATGTGCTTAGTGCCACTAGACCACACACTTAAAAATGGTTAAAATGGTAAATTTTATGTTATGTATATTTTAACATGATTTTTTATATATTTTTAAAGATCTTATTTATTTATTTGTCAGAGAAAGAGTGAGCATAAGTAGGGGGAGCGGCAGAGGGAGAGCACAAGCAGGGGCAGAGGGAGAGGGAGAAGCAGGCTCCTGGCTGAGCAGGGAGCCCGATGCGGGGCTCCATCCCAGGACCCTGGGATCATGACCTGAGCCGAAGGCAGAGGCTTCACCGACTGAGCCACCCGGGCGCCCCCAACACGATTTTTTAAAAAGATACAGGGAGGATATTCAGAAGGTCTGAGGCTTCCATAAGTGATAAGTGGCCTGCTTCTTTGCCTTCTCACGTCGATACCATTGAACAGAGTCCTCTGCCTGCAGCCCCCACAGCTGCCCCTCTCTTTCTTTCCCCTCACAGCCCCCAAACCAACAAAAACCAGCCGATCTACCCCAGGCGCCTCCCCTGTGGCCCGTCTGCTCTGTTGCTCGCACCTCCTGCGGCCGGTGTCATTCCAGGCCGCCTGCGGCTGTGGTCCCTCCCAGCGATGACATCCACGTCCCTCCCTGCTGCAAAACAGCTCCTACACTTCCTTCTCCATCCTGCTCCCCTCCATTTCCCCCGGGGCCCAAAGACCCCCCATCCCTGAGCGCTGGGTCACGAGGCCTTCACTCACCTGGTCCGCCTGCCAGCCCCCCGGGAGGTGTTCGGACTTTGAGCTCCTGGCAAGAGCTGGAGAGGCTGAGCTCCATGCCTGAGGCCGCCCGCCCGCTGCGCTGTGGCGTGGGGCTCGGACTCCTGTCTGTGAGCGCGCGCGGGCACCCAGGCCGTGTGGGCACTTCTGGTACGTGGGCTCCAGGGCTTCTGCCCAAGGAACCCCAGGCCTCCGAAGTCACAGAAGAGTGCAACTTCTCAGAGCAGGTGTACTCAGGGCTGCTTTAAAGCATTGTTTTCTTAAGCTAGGCATGTGCGTCTTGTAGACGGACATGTGGCTTTCACACGCAGCTGTGGGATAAATATAGAGACTTCTAAGCCCTCCACGTTTCTGACAGGCTGCTTCAGGCTGTTGCCTCCTTTCAACGTCCTTTGCCCCAAAGACCCCAGAAGGAACTAATGAGTCCAAGCCCCCTTGCCTCTGTCCTTGATGGAGGACTTGAGAAGCGCGGCCAGGTATTGTCTTGATGACTTGTCTGCCTGAGCCTCGGATGAAGGACATTTGTTGTAGGGGTGTGTCTGGACCAGGATGCAGGGTGGGGTGGGGTGGGGGGGACGTGTCCAAGACAGGTGTGACAGTGACCCGCCAGGGGGAAGGAAGGAGGAGGGTGGCAGCTACATAAGGCCCTGCTCGGCCCAGCCCAGAGCTCTCTGCGTGGGCGGCAGCTGCCAGGATGAGGGCTGTTGTTCTGCTGGTGGCCCTGCTGTGCCAGGGTGGAGGTGAAACGGGAGGACGGGACACACCCCTGCCCAGCCTTATCTCTCCCACTCCCTGCTGTGTGCCTTCCGCTGCACTTTCTGACCCGCTCCTCAGCTCACCCACTTTCCTCCTCCAGGGGCCTCTCCCGACCTCCCTGGCCCTCCCTCACCTGCCCCTCCTCCCTGAGCACCTTGTTTCTGCACCCAAGTCTCTCCCGGATCCTGGGTCCTGAGCGGCAGATTGGGACCTGCCTCCCTTCCTGCGGTGGCCAGGCCCTGGGGCTTCGGCACACCGGTGGCTGATGCTGACCTCTGTCCCCCCAACAGCCTGGGCCTTAAGATGCCACAACTGTACTAACCTTGACGGAAGCACATGCTCGGGACCTACAGTCTGCCCCAGCGGAGCCCAAGCCTGCCTTTCACAGACGCTGAGTAAGTCCTTCTTCTCCCTGTTCTTCCCAGGTTCCATCTTCCTAGAAGCCAAGAGGGTAAGGTGGGACCCGAAGACCTCCGCACCGGAGGGGGCGCAGGGCAGAGCAGGCATGGGGTGGGGCCACTTCCCTACCTGGAAGAGGTGTGACAAGTCTCACACCATAAAAAAAAAGCCTGAGGTCCAGGGCGCCTGGGTGGCTCAATCAGTGAGCCTCTGACTCTTGATTTCTGCTGGGGTCACGGCCTCAGGGTGAAGGGATGGAGCTCTGCGCTCAGCGGGGAGCCTACTTGGGATTCTCACGTTCGCTCTCCATCTGCCCCTCCCTACCTCGCTCTCTCTCTAAAAAAAAAAAGCCAGAAGTCAGAAAGAATCCTCAGGGGATTTCCTGCGAATCCAAATGTGGCTTCATAGCATGAGCCAGACTCGGGGCTCGAGGGCACTCCTCAACCATGGGTCCAGCCAGGGGCTCTGGGGCCACCATGGTTCTCCCGACACTGTTGGGGTGGGTGCCAAGGAGGAGAGGAGCTCCATGGGCTCTAGGGACTTAGGCTCCAGGATGAGTTCATTCTGGGGTCAGGAAGAAGGTTCTAGACACGGTCAGCAGACCCGCAGCCTCTGGATGTGTTCCCCATGTGACAGGCATGGAGCTGCCAGACAAGAAGGTAAGCATGGCAGTGAAGACCTGTGCGTGGTCCTGCGACACTCCCATACCCATCCAAGCCGGAGCTTCAATCAAGGACATGCACGTCTACGGGCACTGTTGCCGCACTGACCTGTGTAACGGAGCTGGGAACCAGGGGCCAGGGGCCACCACCATGGGCCTGATGCTTGTGGCCAGTGTCCTTGTCACCCTCCCAGGGGCCTTTCTGTGACCCAGAGGTGTGGGAGGGACATGCATGAGGCAGCCCAACTCAGGACTCCCAGACCCCGAAGCTCCCATCCCCATCAAGCTGTCTGTGAGCACATCAATGGAGGACAGAGTACAGAGGGGGTGGGGGACTAGGCAGGGTGGTCACAAAGGACCCCGCCAATTCACCCCAAATCTTCAAGGCCATCAGATGTACCCCACCCCCAGTACACCGATGCAGAGAACCTCCCAGGCTCTTTGGCTTTTTCTGGGTGTCCTCCCCAGCCCTTCAGCTGGCAGAACTAGCCCTGCCAGAGTCCTCAGGGAGCTGCCCCCAGCGGTGCAGAAGAGAGTTTCCTTTGCCCGGAGGGGGCCGGCAGCCAGGACGTGGCTTAGGAGTGCGGAACCTGAGGCCTGACTTACACCCAGAGCCCCTGGTCAGGCTGGGGCTCTGCCCGCAGCTTGCCCTTCCTGTGGTGCCTCCCGTCCGTGTCCGACTCCCCTGCTCCCTCACTGGGCCCCCAGGAGCCTCCGGAATAAAATTTGTGCATGTGAGTCCTGCCTCAGCAGCTGCTTCAAGAGAACCCAACCTGAAACCCAGCAAACCCAGCTGCGTGCCTGCCTGGCACGGCGGAGATGTGTCCTCTGTTCTCCCCCAAGGTCTCCAGGGGAGTGCCTCCTTCCGCCTTGCGAAACCATTAAACAAAACCACAAAGTGTGTCATTCCTGTGGTGCTGAGGCCGCCAGACAGGAAGCGCTCGGGGTGCTCCGAGGAGGAGTGACTTGGGTGCCCTCTGGGGACAAGGTGGCCACAGGCTGGGGTGCCAGGATTCGCGCCAGCCAGAGCCCAGTGGCCTGTTAGCCTCCTCATCCTCCTCCTTCCAAAGTCCCGGGTGGCTTCAGCTGCAGTTTTGGGGCAACCAGCGGGAGCACCTGGCAGGGCTGGCCCATCCCTCGGAACTCAGAGCCCTGAGCTGGGGCCCGGCAGAGAGAGTGGCTTTGGGGGGCAGGAGGGTACGCTTCATGGGCCCCCCTACACAGTCAGAAGAGTCGAGCTCTTCCCAAAGATCTTACTAAACCTTGGGGGAGAAGGCACTCAGGGTGGAGGCTCTCACCTCCTTTTCTCCTTCAGTCCTGAACCGCCCCTGAGAATCAGGCATCACTGTTACTGACCTTTGTCTGGTGAAGGGACCCGGTGAGAGTCTGAGTGCTGGCCGGCTCAGGTTGCTGTGACAAAGCACCACCAGCCAGGTGCCTTACACACGGCGTCTAGTGTCCCCTTGTCCTGGAGGCTGAAAGTCTGGGGCCCAGGTGTGTGGGTAGGGCTGGGCCCCCGGAGGCCTCTTCCTGGTGAGCACCCAGCGTCTCTCCTCCCCATGTCTTCATGTGGCCGTCCTCCTGGTTTTCCCTTCTTATCAGGACAACAATTATATAGGTTTAGGGCCACCCGTCCTTAATCACCTCTTTAAAGGCCCATCTCCAAACACAGCCACCTTCTGGGGTCCTGAGGGTCAGCACTTCAACCTCTGAATTTGGAAAGGACCCAATTCAGGCCATTATACAGGACGAGGGGTGGTCCCACTGAAGTCCAAGCTCAGATTCACCAGGATCCCACGGACACCTGTCAACACAGGGAAGAGGGGCTGCTTTTGTGCAACAGGGGCCGGAAGGTCCAACCCAGGAAGCTGCATGGGTCCTCGTGAATAAAAAGTTTAATCTTGCCCCAGGGAGGTCGGGCCTCTGTCCTCAGCTGCTGGGAGGTCACCGCTGAGCCCGGGGACATCCTGAGTCCAGTGTCCTTGTTCCCCTGGGGCTCTGGGCCACACGGTATCAGCTCGGCCTCCGGAAGGGCTGGAGACTGAGGTCAGCCATGCGGGCAGCCGACCAGATAAAGACCTTGGACACCGAGGCTGGGGGTTTCCCCGGCTGGCAACACTCGTACGTGCTGTCACTTTGGGGCCCACGACTCCACGGGGAGAGGGCAGTAGGGACCCTCCTGGGCCCTGTTCTGGGCACCCCTTCCCCTGGCTGATGGCAGTCTGGGTCCTCTCCCTGTGATAAACCGTAACTGTGAGCATGACAGCTCTCGTGAGTTCTGGGAGCCCTCGGAGCGAATCAGCGGACCCGACGGGGTCTCGGACACCCCTGCCTCACTTCATAGTATAACAAAGCTAGTATCCACCGCCTCTTAAAGTGGATGTGAAGGGCTGGTGAGATGGAGGATGCCTGTCACAACGCACCTGCAGTATGAATGCAACGTAAGCCTAACAATGAAGAAAGTAGAGTGCGTGCCATTCCGCTCCAAAGCCCTGAGCCCACTGACGGCCTCGGCCCCACGTGGACCTTGCCATCAGAGCTGTAAATTAATTACCTAACTGACAACTCTTAACACTGAACTCTGAAAAATAAAAAAGAGTCCAAGAAATTGCTCTCTGTAGGTGAGATGTAGCCGCTGGAATCCCACAAACCCTAACAATTCAGCCCAAGTCCCGTCTGGCCGTCAGGACTCAGAGGTGGCCCAGCTGCCACATGGCCTCTCGGGGTCTCCACAGCGTCAGGTGTGCCCCACTCTCACGCATTTAACCCCGGCCTTGGGGCTGTTTCTACGGTGGGAGATGTGTCATTACATTTGAAGACACTTGAAATACTTTCCCAGCGGGACTTATGTGTGTGTCCCACTCACCTGGAAGATTAAATATGTAATACTAGGAAAAAAGAGAAAAGAAAAATAAACAAGGAACTTTAGCAGACATCAAAACTAGAGTAATGCTGGAGATACTCCGACATTGTAGTACCAGCAGCAGGACAGACAGACAAATGGAAGACAGATGCAGGCATGTGTGTGAACGTAATGCAAGGATAAACTTGAGGTTTCAAGCCAGCGTCCCAAATCTGCAGCATTGGGACAATATCGTACCCGTTTAGAATGAGCGGAAGAGAGAGAGCTGCAGGGACAGGCAGAGAGAGCCACGCAGGCAGGCAGACGCAGGAGCAGGGCAAGAGAAAGAAATCTAGAAACAATTTAGAGAAGGTAAGAGGTTCTTCTTGATAGCCTTAGAACAGAATAGCTTGGACAAATGTTTATAAAGTTTAAGTTATTCAAAAATAAAAACATTTGCATAACAAACATTAACAGATGTAAAAACAGCAAACAAGGAACACCTGGGTGGCTCAGTCGGTTAAGCATCTGCCTTCGGCTCAGGTCATGATCTCAGGGTCCTGGGATCGAGCCCCATGTGGGGCTCCCTGCCCAGTGGGGATCCTGCTTCTCCCTCTCCCTCTGCCCCTCCCCCTGCTCATGCTCTCTCTCTCTCTCTCTTTCCCCCCTCTCATATAAATAAATAAAATCTTTAAAAAAAATAAAAACAGCAAACGATAAAAAGGAGGAAATATTTGCAATAAGTGTAACAAGCAAAGGTTAATATCTAGGACCTATAATGCCCCCAAATTAATATGAAATATATACATCCCAACATATAAAAGAGCAAAGGATATGAGTAGGCAGTTTATAGGCGAGAAAATGCACCTGACCACTAAGTAAGTGAAAAGCAGCTCTTCTCCTGAATATTCTGGGAAGTAGCAAAGATGTCCATGCCGGCTGAACTTTGTAAGGGGTGGAGAAATGAGCTTATACACCATATAAGCTGATGCAACCTTTTTTGGGGGGATAGGGGGGTAGCGATTGGTTAGTAGAACCAACATTTTAAACGTGCAGGCAATTCTCTTTTTCCCAGAAATTTCTCTTTTAGGAATTGTCCAACAGAAATACTGATTTGGGTGCAAAGATGTATGCAGACAATCTACAGAGCTGTAATAACAAAAAGCTGGAAACACGCTAAGTACCAACTGAAGGAGAAGCCGCTGAACCCCAGCTGCTGACGCAACCGTTTAAAGAACCAGATTTTGGTCCTGAAATTAAAGTATCTCTAAGACATGGTGTTAGTTTTTAAAATCAAGGCCCGTCACAACCCCGTTGACTCCACTATTAACGTGTGGATGGGCAGAGGTAAGTCCGCCGGAGTAAATGTACGGGGAAATGTACGCCCTCACAGCCACCCCGCCCCCCACGAGGGACCGAGGGAAGACAGCCAAAGGGTGGTGCGTCAGCTCCCCTCCCGTGAGCGATTTCTCACCAGGTTTTCCCAGCACCTGTCACTGGGTTGGTGACCTGCTTGTTTGAGTGACCTCCTTGGGGGCAGGGGCATCGTTCAGTCCTGGTGCTCTGGGCCAGGTGGAGAAGGTGCACAGGGAATGTTAGTCAAGTAGAAGAATTGCAAGGGGGGGGGACATGGCAGAGACCCCTGGAACCTCCATTGTCCTGGCACAGTCCCCTCCCTGCCAACTCTCCCCAGGGGTGTCCTTCGGGTCTGATCTCTGACGAGGCCTGCAGGGGTCGGCTGCGTGCGGGGCGGGAGGGTAGTCGGTATGCCTGGCCAGGGCAGGGGCAGAAACGGCAGGTGCCTCTTTAAGCCTGGACTTGCCCTTGTTCCCAAGGGCAGAGCTGCCCTGTCCCTCCTGTCCACCAGCAGGTGGGGCTGGCGGTCATGTTCTAGGAAAAGAAACCATGGTGGATTGACCAGTCATAAAAATCCAGGTTACCAAATTTACAGCAATCAGAATAGTCGAGGTCCATTTCTAAGAGTGTGCGGTTTTAGGTGTTTACCCGTTTGCCCACTTTTGACCTTTCTGAGGCCAGTCTAGCCTTTTATTCTAAGGATTTATCTTCCCAATTTCATGTCACACACAAGCATTACAAGCTGATTGGAAAGTGAGGGCCTGCCTGAGGCTGAGCTGCAGAGCCACGGACCCTGTCTGTCCCCCCACACCCAGCGTCAGGAGCGTGGAGGAAGGAAGGGATTCCAGCTCGGAGAAGTGCTGTCTCCAGTCAGGAAACACAAGACGGCACAACCTTCTGCCGGCTTTCACTCACCTCCCACAAGGGGCTGAGAGCAGGCCCCTCACTTTGTCATAACTGGCTCTGTGCCAAATGTCATCTGGACCCAGATGGATCAAAGTTCAGAGGAAACTACTCAACTTCAGAGAAACTCTGCTTTTGCTGTGGGAGGGACTTCCTGAGCAGCAAATGGAAAGCTTCATAGTTTCCATGATAGAAAATGTCAATCTTGGGCCGCCTGGGTGGCTCAATTGGTTAAGCGTCTGCCTTCGCTCAGGTCATGATAGTCCTGGGATCGAGTTCCGCATCGGGCTCCTTGCTCAGTGGGGAGCCTGCTTCTCCCTCTGCTGCTCCCCATGCTTGTGCTCTCTGTCTCTGTCAAATAAATAAATAAAATCTTAAAAAAAAAAAGGAAATGTCAATCTTATGCACAAACAATAATTAAAAGCTGAGAAAAATGCTCGACAAGGGACTTTTATCTTTAATATATAAGCAGGTGTTAAAATTGCCATGCAGGCAAATAACAGGAAGGAGGGGCCGGTGACTACTTTTTTTTTTTTAAGATTTTATTTATTTATTTGAGAGAGAGAATGAGATAGAGAGAGCATGAGAGGGGGGAGGGTCAGAGGGAGAAGCAGACCCCCAGCTGAGCAGGGAGCCCGATGTGGGACTCGATTCCGGGACTCCAGGATCATGACCTGAGCCGAAGGCAGTCGCTTAACCAACTGAGCCACCCAGGCGCCTGGGGCCGGTGACTCCTAAGCAAATGGACAGACATGAACGCTCAGCCTCACTGGCAATAAAAACTTCAAACAAGGAGGCCCTGTCTCACCCAGCCATGCCTTCTGCTGTTTTACTTGATTTTCAATTGTAAAACCCAATGTTACTCAGAGTTAGGAATGAGCACTGAGGAAAACTGCACACAGCTGTGGATTCTTCTAGAAGACAGTAGGCTAAGCTGTGCCCAAAGCTTTAGACCGTCCCCAGCCTCTGACCTAGTCATCCCAATTTAAGAAAGTTATTGAAAGGCAATAATCAAAAACGCAATGTGCATTTAGGACTATATTATTCATATCTGAAAAGGCACAAACAAATCAATTCAAGAGAGAGGAACGAGGGACGCCTGGGTGGCTCAGTCATTGGGCGTCTGCCTTCAGCTCAGGTCATGATCCCAGGGTCCTGGGATCGAGCCCCGCATCAGGTTCCCTGTTCGGCAGGAAGCCTGCTTCTCCCTCTCCCACTCCCCCTGCTTGTGTTCCCTCTCTCGCTGTGTCTCTCTCTGTCAAATAAATAAATAAAATCTTTGGAAAAAAAAAAAAGAGAGAGAATGGAACGGGAGGCAGCCATTTTTCAGAGGATTAAGAGACTGACGACTGACGGAGGCTGTAGGCCTGGGCCTGGAGACAGTGAGGGGAGGCAATGGGGGCCTCAGCACAGGAGCCCCGAAAGGCCAGCGGTGGCCAAGTCCCCAGGTCACACCCTGGACAGCAGCAAGGACCCAGCACAGACACGCACAAGTATCTTGTAGTGTCCCACGTTTGTGTCCATTCTGTCTTGGAATCTGAAGTATGGAGGTGCCGGGCCCGGTGACGTTGGGACAGGTCAGGAACTGGGGCGGGGAGGTGGGGCCCAGAGATGGGGACTGTCATGCCTGAGGTCACACAGCATGTCAGCCGCACAATGCGAACGGGCTCCAGACTCCTAACACTGCATCTCCTGAGCATTCCTGAGGCTGGCCTCACTGCTAGCTACTGAGGTGGGCATCCGGACACAGGGCCAGCCGCCCCCTGCTCTGCAGCTCACTGCACTCTTGCAGAGAGCTGTATTACAACAGGAGGCCTTGGAGAAAACCAGACTCTCCTGGAACCCAGGGCAGGTGTTTCTATGGTTACCCTTTCCTGGCCTGGGGAATCTGTGACACATACGACAGAGGGCTATTGATTGAAACCTGTGGAATGTACTCTTCACCCCTCTGAGCAAACCTCCCAGTGGCCTGCCCGGACCCTTCCAGATTACTCTCCCATTCTATGGGGATGCACAGGAAAAGGTGAGTGAAGTCAGGGCACTGCATGTACCCAGGGTCAGGGTTCAGTGTGTGACCAGGATCGGGGCTCAGGGTGTGCAAAGGGTCAGGACTCAAAGTGTGACCTGGGTCAGGGCCCAGCACGTGACCAGGATCAGGGCCCAGAGTATGACCAGGGTCAGGCCTCAGTGTGTGACCAGGATCAGGGCCCAGGTGTGCAAAGGGTCAGGACTCAGAGTGTGACCAGGGGCAGGGCTCAGAGTGTGACCAGGGTCAGGCTTCAGTATGTGACCAGGATCAGGGCTCAGAGTGTGACCAGGGGCAGGGCTCAGAATGTGACCAGGGTCAGGCTTCAGTATGTGACCAGGATCAGGGCTCAGGGTGTGAAAAGGGTCAGGACTCAGAGTATGACCAGGGTCAGGGCTCAGAGTATGACCAGGGTTAAGGCTCAGAGTGTGACCAGGGTCAGGGCTCAGAGTGTGACCAGAGTCAAGGCCCAGAGTGTGACCTGGGGCAGGACTCAGAATGTGACCAGAGTGAGGGCTCCATGCATGACCAGGGTCAGGACTCAGCATGTGACCTGGGTCAGGGCTCAGAGTGTGACTGGGGCCAAGGTCAGTCTGTGTTGAGGGTCAGGGCTCAGAGTGTGACTGGGGCCAAGGTCAGTCTGTGTTGAGGGTCAGGGCTCAGAGTGTGACCAGGAGCAGGGCCCAGAGTGTGACCAGGGTCAGGGGTAAGTGTGTGACCGGGGTCAGGACTCACCATGTGACTGGGGTCAGGGCTCACAGTGTGCCCTGGGCCAGGGCTCAGAGTGTGACTGGGGTCAGGGCTCAGCGTGTGACCAGAGTCAAGTTTCCATGTGTGACCAGAGGCAGGGCTCAGCATGTGACTGGGGTCAGGACTCAGCATGTGACCGGGGTCAGGGCTCAGTGTGTGACCAGGGTCAGGGCTCAGAGTGTGACCAGGGTCAAGTCTTATACCCTCTCCCCCATACTTCTCCCTCTTCCTTTATGTGCAGCCTATACCCTCCGTTCAATAATTATAACAATCTGTCTCTTAAACTGAGCATGTCCTGTGCCACACGCTGTGTGGAGGTCCCACATGGACCATCTTCATTCATTCTAAGGACCTTGGGATGGAGACAACAGACGCATTCCCATTTTGGAAAGAGAAGACTGAGCCCAGGGCAGTTACAGCATTTGCCTGGCAAATGTATGTACTTGGATTAGAAACCGGGTCTTCTTGGGGCACCTGGATGGCTCAGTCAGTGGAGCATGGGACTTGATCTCAGGTTTGTAAGTTGAGCCCCACGTTGGGTGCTGAGATTGCTTAAAAACAAAACCTAAAAGAAAGAAAAAAAGAAAGGAGGAAGGAAGGAAGGAAAGGGGAGAGAGAAAGAAAAGAAACAGGGTCTTCTCAGACTCGTCGATCTCACCAGCCGCTCCATGGCCTCCTGCCGCAGGACCCGCGTGCTCTGCAGCGCCCAGCCTCCTTGCCATCCTGAGGCGCGGTGCTCACTGCGCCGTGTGGTCTGGCAGAGCAGTGTTCTCTCTCTCTTTTTCTTGAAGATTTTTGTTTATTTGGGAGAGTGCGAGAGCACGGGGCAGAGAGAGAGAGACTGGGGGGAGGAGCAGAGGAAGAGGGAGAAACAGACTCCCCGCTGAGCAGGGAGCCTCGATTCCAGGACCCTGAGATCATGACCTGAGCCGAAGGCAGACGCTTAACGCCTGAGCACGACCCCCCATGCCCCAAGCAGGTGTTCTCTGCAAGATGTGGGCTGGAAGCGGTACTCTGGTCACCAAGGAGCACCTGGGCTGGGGGGGACAGAGGTGGTGGTCGGAGGCCACGCGCGGGTCCTGCCCTGCCCTCTGACACCACAGCCTCACAGGCTGGGACCTGGCATGAGCCTGGTGGCAGCCTCCCAAACCAAACCCCTGGGGGGTACCAGCTTGCCAGACACGTCTCCCCCCCACCCCCCCCACCCCCGGTGTAGGGAAGCCTGTGAGCATCACCGCCCCATGGGTGCACACGTAGGCTCAGACAAGGAAGCTACTGAGATGCAGAGCCTGTGGTTGCCTTCTGGAGAGGGCAGCACAAACCCCTGAGGTGGGGACTCTGAGCAGCAGAGGTCCTGGTACCAGGTGAGCCCAGCCCCGCAGCCCCTCACAGCACCTCTGGGGACGTCAGCCAGCCCGATGGAGGGCAACTCTCCAGGGGCTACAAAAGCAATAGTAGGTCCAGTAATGCATCTGGGTGAATTAGGAAAAGGCCGAGGGGTGCTGGCTGCATTCGATGTGGGAACTCCGGCAAGCCCCTTCCTTTCTGTGCCCTGACTTCCCCTTCTGGGCAGCAAGGGACCCCTCCGGAAGGTCAGCTCCCAGCCCTCAGGATGACAGTCAGGGTTCTCAGGGGCTGGGGGTACCCAGAGGAAGCAGGTCCATTGGCTCACCCGGCCAAGCCGGCAGGAGCAGAGCAGGTGCAGGGCAGGTGCAGGGGGCAGGTGCAGGGAGCAGGTGCAGGGGGCAGGTGCAGGGAGCAGGTGCAGGGGGCAGGTGCAGGGAGCAGGTGCAGGGGGCAGGTGCAGGGCAGGTGCAGGGAGCAGGTGCAGGGGGCAGGTGCAGGGAGCAGGTGCAGGGGGCAGGTGCAGAGCAGGTGCAGGG
>NW_022589721.1:34035024-34117923 GCF_004348235.1 Phoca vitulina
GACTCTCTCTATCCCAGCGTGCCTCATCACCTGAGGTGTGGTCAAAGCAAGAAATCCTTCCCCCTGTTCCCCAAATGCCCACAGCTGCCCAGGCCGTCCCGTCCCCCTGACCCCCTGACACACCTCCCTCTCCACCCCTCCTCTCACCCAGCAGGCATCCATGACAGGTTGCAGAGAAGTGCGACCCCCACTTGTCACAACAGACACCACTGACGGGACAGCTCAGGCAACAGAAACCTGCTGTCTCTCTCGTAGTCCTGGAGGCCGGAAGTCCGAGCTCCAGGCGTGGACAGGGCTGGTCCTCCTGGCGTGTGGATGACCGTCCCCTCCCCACGTCCTCCCATGAGCGTCTGTGTGTGTGTATGTCTGCGTCCTGTTCTCCCCTTCTTGTAAGGACACCGGTCAGCGTGGATCAGGGCCCCCAGTGACCTCCTTTGTCCTAATCACCTCCGCAAAGACCCATCTCCAAGCACGGTCACCCTCTGAAGTGCTGGTGTCAGAACTCCAACATGTGAATTTGGGGACATAGTTTATCCCGTGACACAGGAGGAAGACACGGGTCACGATTGCTCGATGGCAGCCTTGTCTGTGGCACCCCCAAAAGTGGAGACAAAGATGCCCCCACCGGGTGAGGGTTATGGCACGTGTGATGCACCCACATCAGGAAGGGCTCAGCAGAACTAACTCGGGGTCTCCAGGATGTTATGCTGTGTGGAAAAGCCACAGACTGTGTGACTGCATTTACATCACATTGTCCTGCACCCACGTCCACAGCAGCGTCATTCACAATAGCCAAGACATGGAGGCAACCTAAGTGTCCACCCGCCGTCCAGTGGATGAAGGATGTGTGGTGTATACACAGTGGAATGTTACTCTGCCGGGAAGAAGAAGGAAATCCTGCCATTTCGGAAACCTGATGGACCTGGTGAGATAAGTCTGAGAAAGACAAACGCTGCCAAATACCTGACGATCTCACTTACTGACTTATACATGGAACCTAAAAAGAGAGGAAGAAGAAAGAAAAACCGAACTTGTAGAAAAAGAGATCAGATCTGGGCGCCTGCGGGTGGCTCAGTCGGTTAAGCTTCTGCCACCGGCTCAGGTCATGATCATAGGATCCTGGGATCGAGCCCCAAATCCTGAATCCCCAATCCCAGCTCAGCGGGGAGCCTACTTCTCCCTCTCACTCTGCCCCTCCCCCTGCCCTCCCTCTGCTCGTGCGCGCTCTCTCGCTCACTCGCTCTCTCTCAAATAAAATCTTTTTTAAAAAACCACACACACACACACATTAAAAAAAACAGAGATAGAGATCAGACCTGTGGTTTCCGCTGGTGGGGTGGGAGAGGGGAGGTGGAGGAGGGGCGTCCAAAGGACCGACGCGGCGCGATGGAGAAGCAGGTGCTGGCCCGTCAGGTGGGCGCCAGGCGGCTAGTGCGGCTCTCTGGCGCCTCTGCAAGTGGACAAGGGAGTGGATCCTGAGTTCTTGTGGCGAGGAGAGGACGTTTGTGCCCTGTCTGAGGGCCTGCTTTGGCCATCGAGTCACTGCAAACATGAGTTAGGACGCCGGCAGGCTGCATGTCGGTCATATCTCCATAGAAAGGGCAGGAAGCAAAGAGCAAGGAAGCGCACCAAGCACCATTCTCAAAGTGACCCGTTTGCGGGGCGGAGAGCCGCTGAGCAGCTGCGGGAGCTGGGGCGGTGCGAGGAGGGGCCTTAGTCGCTCCGTGCGTGGGGGGAGCGCTCCGCACCCTCGAGGGGGAGAAGGCCGCAGGGGTCCGAGCGCCGCGGGACGCAGAGCGAGGCCCGAGCGGCACCCGCACCGGTGTCCCCGCCCGGCCCGCGCGCCGCCCCCGAGGCTGGGCCGCTGCGGGGAGGCTGAGCGCGGGGCCCGCGGGCCTCCCGTGAGTGCACAGCTCTGTTGGAGTAAAACTTAAAAAAAGTCAGAGCTTTTTGTGTTCTATTGTTTCTTGTAATGGTTTTATTAGCTTTTGATGAATAATTTTCCTCATCCACTTAAATTTTCAAATTTTTATGTTAAACGTGTTAGTAAAATCCTTGAGTTAGGTTTTAAACGTGTTGGTACTGTCCTCGTCTGTTTGGGCTACAGCCACGAACGCCACGGCCGCCGCGGGGGGGGGGGGGGGGGGCGGAGCTCAGCCACGGGGGCGCTGAGGTCGGGCCACCTGTCAGCACCCGGCCCAGGGGCTTAAGGGGCCCTAGGGAGCCTCTTCTGTAAGCACACTAGTCCCATTCATGAAGGCGGGACTCTCAGGACTCAGAGCCCAGCCAGGGTTAGGCTCCGAGGCGGGTCAAAGGAGACACGGCCCCTTAGACCGCTGCACGATTTTCCCATTGCTGAGACCGCTAGTTCCCCTTTTTATCTTGACTAGTCTCACCACACTTACACATGTCATTAGTGTTTCCAGACGAATCCTTGTTTGGGGAGCCCTGTCCACTGCAGGCATGGCTTCTGTGTGGTTAAGTTCTGATCTCTTAGTTTCCCTTCCACTTTCTTTTTCCTTCTATTTGTTAGGGATTTATTTTGCCGTTCTTTCTATAACTTCTTTTGATGGTCGCTTTCTTCATCAATGTTGAATCTTTTCTTGTTTTTGATGTACCAAGGTAAGACCATACAGTTCTCTCCAAGTGTGGTCGGTTGCTTGCAAGTCTGTCATCATTTAGTTAGCGGGCTGTCTGGTTCCCATTTTGATTTCTTCTGTGACCCATGAGTTATTTATTAAAATTTTTCTTTATTTCCAGGGCGCCTGGGTGGCTCAGATGGTTAAGCCTCTGCCTTCGGCTCAGGTCATGATCCCGGGGTCCTGGGATCAAGTCCCACGTCAGGCTCCTTGCTCAGCGGGAAGCCTGCTTCTCCCTCTCCCACTCCCCCTGCTTGTGTTCCCTCTCTCGCTGTCTCTCTCTGTCAAATAAATAAAATCTTAAAAAATAAAATAAAATATTTCTTTATTTCCAAATAGAGGACTATTTTCTGTATTTGTGTTAATGGTTTACAGTATAATTGCATGGTGATTGGAGAAACTACTTTGTATGATTTCTGTTTTGTCTTTTGATAATATAATTATACAAGATTGATTTTTTTTTAAAAAAAGCTTTTATTTATTTATTTGACAGAGAGAGACGCAGCGAGAGAGGGAACACAAGCAGGGGGAGTGAGAGAGGGAGAAACAGGCTTCCCGCCAAGCAGGGAGCCCGATGTGGGGCTTGACCCCAGGACGCTGGGATCATGACCTGAGCCGAAGGCAGACGCTTAACGACTGAGCCACCCAGGCGCCCCACAAGATTGATTTTTTTTAAGATTTCAGGGCTCTCCATGTTCCACGGTTTTGCTTCAACCCTTACGTCGTCTTACAATTCAGGTGGATCTCTGGGAACAGCATATATTGGGTCTTCAAAAACTATTCAGACAAACTTTAATCTTTAATTGGAGCATTAAATCCATTTACATTTAATAAATTACGGAGATATACTTGGGTTTTAATCCTCCATATTACTATGATTTTTTATGATCTATCCCGGTGCATCTATGTTCCTTTCTTCTTTTCTCTCTTTGCCTCCTTTCTTGGTGATTTTGTGTATTTTTTTCATCATTCCCTTTACTAGTTTGGAAGTGGAGATTCCCTTTGGAGGCGTGCAATGCTGATCTGGAGAAGGCACAGACACACGAAGGTGCCACGGGCTGGAGAGGCCTCGCCCAAGGCGGTGCCCGGGGCCCCCCACCCCCACCCCCCGCAGGTTCCGCAGCTCTGCTGGACTCAGCACTTAGCTCTGTGTTTGAATTTCAAGTCTCCCCCTACAAATTTGTCTCCCACAAGACACACTTACTAATCTTCTTACAAAATCAGTGTTCATTTAAATTTACCACTTATTCACCAGTATTTTCCTCATTCCTGGATCCTTCCCTTCCAAGTGGTATCCTTTTCCTTCTGGCTGAAGAATACTTCCTGCACTTTCTTTTAGTGCAAGTATGCGGTAAGAAACTCTCGATTTTGTTTCTCTGACAACGGTTTTCTTTCAGCTTTATTTTGGTACTTTTGCTGCACAGAGAACTCTAGGTTGTCATCTACTTTCTTCTGCTTCCTAGTTGCTGTCAAGAATTCAGGAGTTATTCTCAGTGTCACTCCTTAGTAGGTGATCTTTTTCTCTAGCTCATTAAAAGATGACAAGGACTGGGGAGAGGAGGCGCAGGGCCTGCCCGGCCTGGGCCGAGACCACCACAGGAGGAGGCCAGAGCCGGGGCAGGATCCCTCCACCTCCCAGGCCCCAGGTGCAGGCAGCAGCAGAGCCAGCAGCCTGGGCGGGGCAGGCGAGGGGGCAGGGGCCAGACACGCCCATTCCCTCCCCAGAGAGAGACCCCCTCCCTGCGGGGACTCGGCAAATGGAGGCCAGAACACAGAGCTGACTTTGGCTACTGAGATGGGGGGTGGGGCGTCACCCGGGCACCTGACGCTGAGGTCAGGGAGTCTGGGCTCCTCACCACAGTGTGCCTGGCCCCTCACTGCAGCTTGGCAGGTTGCCAGGGCAGGGCGAGAGTCCGGGGCTCTTTCGGCCTGCCCCGCCCCGCCCCGCCCTACCTGCCTTCCTCCCGGCTGCAGGAAATGGAAACTTAAAGCTCTGGGCTCCTCCTCCCACCCCTCCGCCCCTTCTCACCCAGCCCCACCCCACCTCCTGCTGCTCCCACAGGCGGCCTGCACCCGCCCAGCCCCCAGCCTCTCCCCTCCCCAAAGAGGGGCAGCAGGAACCAGGGAGGCCACCAGCCTCTGAGCCCAGCCGTTAAGGACCTGGCCCTCCCACCCAGAGCAGAGGGAGTGCAGAGCCCGAGGGTCACCCACCCAGTAGTGCAAGTGGCTTCAAGCCCGCAGCCTCACGGGGGCTTCTGAAAACGGAGAAGCATTACCATCTCTGAGTGCAGGTGTAGGAAGGGTAGTAAGAGATGAACAGCCCCTGGGAAACAGTAGGGCGCCAGAGATGCAAGCCTAAGAGGCTACTAGCAGGAAGGGAGCATAGGGTCCACAGGTGTCCTGCCACTGCCCCAGCGTGAAGTCCAAGTTCCTGACCAGGCTCTCACGTTTCAGGTCCACTTGTGCAACTTCCTCTGCCCAACCCGCCACAGCCCGCAGGTCTCACCTCGCCAGTCTGAGCCACGCGAGCGAGCTCGCTTGATCTATGTTGAGTGAACAGCACGGTTAATGCATTCTACCCGGGGACTCAGAGCCCCAAGCGGAATTGTCTGTGACAACACCTGCCAGTGTATCTGGGGGACATTCTGATTTCTAGCTCCTTGAATTCTTTTTCTTTAAAAAAAAAAAAAATCTTTTTTAAGTGAACTCTACACCCAACTGGGGCTCGAACTTCCAACTCTACGATCAAGAGTTGCCCACTCCACAGAGCCAGCCAGGTGCCCCTTCTTTTGTTTTTAATGCTGGCCTGACCCATTCAGGCGAATCACATGCTCACTGCCCACTGAATCTCAGTCAGGCTGCTCTGATGTGCTTCTGGATCCTTCTACAAGGTACTGGTTGGGCCTGGGTCTCCTTCCTCTTATCGCCCTACTGGGGCAGATCCCTCCTGCCCCGCTTATTTGGGGGCTGTCCCTTCCTTGGGCGCAATCACTGCGTTGTCACCTGGCTGTGTGTATTGGCTGGCTGTCCCCCTTTGGTGGCCGTGACAATGACATTTCCATGCTTCCGTGCCCATGCCTGATCTCAGGGATTCCCTGGAGATGGGCCAGGATCCTGAGCCCCACACTGACCACTGTCCCACCCTGCTGGACAGTGTTCTGCGGTCGCTGGACATGGGCACGCCGGAGCTTCTGGCCAGCCCAGGACAACCTGGGTGTGCAGGCGTGTGTGGGCCAGGGACGCTGAAGGGACTGCATTTCGCAAAGTCTCTGTCCTGCTATTTCTCCGCTTGGTCACAGTGATTCATGCCCTGTAGTGCCCCTTGCGTCTGTGTAAACCAGAGCTTGTTTTCCGCTCCAGGGGGAGGCAAGACAATTCACCGTTCTGAGTTCCTCCTAGGCCCCAAACACCTGGTAACACCTGGAAGAACGGGGTCCCAAACACGTTCCAGGACACGAGCCTCCAACAAACCTGGGCCGATGCTGGCATCAACACCCCCACCCTCAGTGAATCTCGGACTAACACCCACTGTTCACCTGACACTCACCTTTGATGGGACTCTACCCTGGATTCCTGAAGGAACAGTAGCCCGGACCCCTTCCTAATAGGAACCCCTAACCCGAAGGGACAGGGAGTCTCCCAGACGCTCCATCCACTATACTCTAGCCCTTGCGCTCGTCAGTACACTTTGCTCTCACTTCCTCCTGGCTCCCATCTCATTTCTAGCCTGCATGAAGCCATGGACCCTCTCGGCGGGTCCTTCGGGGCCCCTCTGGGTCCTCAGACCCATCCTGCCAGCACCAAGTGGACGCCGACCTGTCCCGCCTTCCCAGAGCGCCCCGACGTGCCACAGGCTCCGCCGCACCGCCAGCGGGATCAGAGAAGCCCTGGGCTGCGAACACAGAGCCTTCCCCGGCAGCGGGCCCTGCAGATGGCTTCCTTGGTCACCACAGACACAACGTGGCTTGCAGAGCAGAAGTGGGCTCAGGGCAGGGGTCTCGCTCACCCGCTCACCGGGCCCCTGCCTGCGCAACCAGGTTTTCCTGTGCCCACCTCGGCCCGACGGCCCCCCGCATCCTATTCTCAAATCCCAGAGAGCCGGACGCTGGTGCCCGTCCCCCGTGCATCTCCTGCAGGCTCCTCGCCTGCTCCCTGTCCAAACCATTCCTCCCTCTGGAGGGTGCCGCCTCCCTCCCAAAAGCAGACTGGCCGCCCTCCCTGCTCCCGGTCCTGCCCTTTCCTGCCTTTGTCCTGCCTGAGGACGAACTTCCCACGTGGCCCGGCCTGGTCTGGCATGGGAAAGAGTGCAGGATGCGGGTTAGGGTTAGGGAGGTCCCCTTCTAGGCCTTAGGGCAGCGAGCTGTGGACTCGGGGGAGCCCTCTCCCCGATATGGGCCACAGGGGGACCCCCCCACGTTAGGCCCCTGCTGGGAGGGGGACTCCCAAACATGCAGCCACAGCCAGAGTGTGAAAGGTGGAGAACATGTGTTTATTTGAGGCACCAAAGCAGCAGGCCGACTCCAATGTGGGGGTGGAGGGGGGGTGGTACCGCAGCTGGGGGGCGGGGGCTAATTCCTGGGTCCAGCGGCCTAAACCCAGACGCACTGGAAGCCCATCTTCTTCCAAAAGGCCACCGTTAAAGTGGGTGAACGTGGGACGCAGAAAGGCGAGAGAGAAGCAGCTTTGTTGTTGGGGCTCGGGTGGCTCAGCCACCGCTAACGTTGGACTCGGGTCTCCGCCCCCCGCCACGGCCCGGCTCACTGCGCGCACGCACGGGGGCGCACACACGCACCCGTCCACACAGCTGAAAGGATGCACTCACCTCTGACAACAGCACGCTGGTCCCCCTGGGACACAGTGGCACAAAGCACATCTCCCACCCCACCTGGGGACACACGGAGCAGGGCCTGGGGTGCACGTGCCCCTCCCAGGGTGTCCCCAGGACTCAGTTCTGACTCCGGGCCCTCAGCCCTTCCAACCTGAGGAGGTCACATCCCCGCCCGAGAAGTGAGGTCAGGGGCCGCCTCGGAGGGGAGATGGGGGCGCAAGGGGCAGGCCTGACCGTGGGCACCGACGGCGGAGAGCGCTGGGATCGAGCAGGGTGAAGAGTCAGAGGAAGAGGCTTCCCTATCGTTTCGGGGGCTGGCGGGGCGGGGGGGGGGGGGGCGCGGGCCTTCCTTCCTGAGCTGGGGGAGTCTGGGCCAGCTGCCGGGCCCCAGTGGTCAGGGCCCGAGCCGCTGCAGGGCGGACAGCAGGCTGAGCAGGAGCCCGAGGCCCAGCACTGCGGCGCTGGCCCGCAGTCCCCGGCCAGCGGTGCTGAAGTTGCATAGGAAGCTCTGGCAGCAGTAGGTGCCCACGGACGCCACGCCCACGTTGATGCTGGGGCTGGGGCAGATCGGGGAGCAGCCCTTGTTCAGGGTGTGGCCGAAGTCCACCAGGTTCCCTGCACAGGACAGCAAGGCGGTGAGGGCGGGGCGGGGGGGGCGGCCGCGCGGGGAGGGGCGGCGGCCAGCACTCACCGAGTCCGGCGGAGGCGGACACCGTGACGCAGTAGCTGTCGGAGTCCGCGCAGACGGTCGGCTTCAGGCAGTAGAAGTTACTGTTCTGGTTCGTGCACGAGAAGCACACCAGGGAGTGGGCTGCAGAAGAAGGGGAGACGCTGCAGGTGACACCTGTCTTGGGCCCTGGAATGTCTTCCAGCCATGTCCCCTGCCAGTCCCGAGCCAACACTCAACCACCTCCCAATCATTTGCCAATGTTATTCGAGCAATCATCACACTCCAGACGTCCCAAAGCACAGCGTTAGGTGTGTCAGGGTCAGAACTCAGGCCTCCGGGGGAGCAGCAAGGAGCAGGGACCCGCTTTGCTGGGGGAGAGGACCGTTCGGCCGGCCACAGCAGGTCAGTCAGGAACAGGCCTGAAGGGCCCCTGGGCACCACTCGGGGGAGTCCAGGAGGAAAGCACAGCTCAGCCAACGGCCCGGGGCCCCAAGGGGCATCTCACCTTGCTCCACACTCAGCAGGGCAGCCAGCAGCATGGGCAGGAAGACCTTCATTCTGGAGGAGACCGGTGTCCGGTCTGGGGCCTCACAAAGCCAAAGATACTGGTCCTGCTTAGAGAACAACTCGGTGGGGGACCGGGCTGCCCACTGGGAGGAGGGGCCGGAGTCTCAGGCCCTGGGAGCTGCGCTGCCCCCATTTGATAGACGGAGGGGCAGGGGGGAGGGGGGCCTATCCCTGGCAGAAGCACAGCCAGCACACAGAGGGTCTTCCTGCCCCATTCCCCCCTACCCCTCAGTGTGCCCACTCCTTCTAGTTGAGACCCGTCCCCCAGCCTGTGGTGCTTGCTGCTGGGGCCAGTGAGGGAGCTCATGAAAGATCTCAGGATCACACAGAAAGGGAGGCCAGGAGAGTGGCCCCTGCTGGTGGTGCTGGGGCTAGGGGGAGAGTGGCCAGGAATATTAGCTGGCCTGCATCCAGGACTTTCCATGAGCCAGCTCCATTCCTGACATGAGGGACTCGGGCTGGGCTGGGTGCCGAGTGCCCACCTCCAGCAGTTTTCTATGTTTCTCCCTATGTTATTCAAAGCTGACGACAGCGAACCTATAAATATCTGCTATTCCCCCATCTCGTGCCTGAAAAAGAGGTTCAGCGAGTCTCAGCTAGGTAGATAGGAGTCTATGGGGGCTGCCTGGTGCCCTCCACCAGGACCCTCTCCTGGGCAGACACCAGTGGCAGTGGGCGGAGAAAGCACAGGGAGGGGAGCAGCTGGGGTTCTGGTTCCCTGTTGGGCAGGAGGCATGGTGTGGGAGGAGCAGTCTGGTGCCTTCTTCGGCTGGGGACGCCATGGGTGTGGGAAGGGCATTCTGGGCCTGGGGAGCAGGTCCCAGGCACTGGGAAGAAGAATGCCAGGGAGACAACAGGCTTCCCTGGCCCAGTTCTAGGCCTGGGATGACATCCTGGGGTTGGGGGCAGGAGCTGCAGATGCCCAAGAGTAGTGCCGAGCCCAGCTCCAGATCCAGCTAGTTCAGGGAGAAAGGAGCCTTAGTTTCCTCTTCTGTAAAGTGAGGTTTGGGCCTGGAGAAACTGAGCTGTTCTCAAGGAAGCTCTGGAATACACAGCCACCGGTCACAGCCTGTGTCCCCACTGTCCCCTGCCAGGCCCCCAACCAAACAGGCCCCTCTGGGCTGAGTCGGGGCACTGGCTGGAGTGGATGGACATGAGCAGGGTCAGGCCAAGGGGCCCTGAGGGGAACCAGTGGGCCTCGGGGACAGTGCCATCTGGGACCCAGACTGCCCACTCCTCCCCCAGGCTCGCAGGGCTGATTTCTGACAAGGCCAGGCATCCAGGGACTGGGGGCCACTACAGAGGTAGGAGCTAGTCCTTGTCCCCCAAGATCAAAGATCGGAAGGAGCCAGATGGCTCAGTAGGGGGGTAGGGAGTGGGGGGCGCTGGGGGTGGAGGCTCCTAGGCACCTCATATGCTTGCATAATCTTTGGCAAACAAGGAGCTTTCACCCCTTCCCAGAGTAGGCTCCAGTCCCCAGGGTGGTCCACCAGGAAGGGCACTCAATTCTTCCCATCCTGCTGCCCCGCCAAGATCCCAGGCCCCTTCTTAAGTCAGCAACGATGCCCCTCGCCAGTCCCCACGGGAGAGGTGAAGGGGAACCTAGAGTCGGGTGATGGGCCCCAAGCCTGCGCGGCTCTGGGTCACCCAGCCAGGGAGGGCGCCTGGTGTTGGTCTGCGCCCGCTCCAGCCCCGATCTCGGGAAATATTCGGAAGGGCTGGGAGGGCTGGGGGATGGGAGTGGAGGCTCAGCCCCCAAGCGCCAAGCCCACCCGTAAGCCCGGACTCCCAGCCTCCTCCAGTCCCTCCCGCGTCTTTCCCGGCACCCTGCTCGCCCCCCCCCGTCCTGCCCGGTGCCAAGGGGGTCGTCCCCGCTCCCCCAGCCCCGGTCCGGGCCCCGCCGACTCACGCGGGGCAGACGCAGGTCCACGGCCTCGCCGAGCTACCCAAGTCTGGAGCCCAAGCGCACGACACCCCGGGACTCCCGGTAGTCGGCAGCCGCGGCGGGCGGGGGACCGCAGGCGGAGTCGGCGCTCGTGCTGGCGAGGGGAGCAGGGGCGAGCTCGGGGCGCAGGGGCGGGCGGGGCGGAGTCGGCGCTCCCGCGGGCGGGGGAGGAAGCAGGGGCGGAGCCGGGGCTCCCGCGGGCGGGCGCGGGGTTGGCGTTCCTGGGCGCGGGGGCGGGGGCAGACTCCGAGTTCCCGGACCGGGCGGGGCTGGCAGGCCCCCACCTCAGACCCCAAGCCCAGCCCCAGGGAGGTGTCGCTGGCCCGTCCGGCCGGTCCTTCTGGTCCCCACGCGGGGCGCGCGTCATCGCGGGGCAGCCGGGCGACGTGTGGCGAGCGTGTGGGGGCGGCGACGGGGGCCCACCGGTAGGCGGCCGCGCTCAGGGAGGGCTCGCGTCCCTTCTGCCGAGTGCCGTGGAAGCGTTTCAGACCCCTGGGCCGGGGCGGTTGGGGGCGGGGAGGAGGCCGGGAGCTTGCCTCTAGCTCGCCGTCCCCTCTGCCCCGGCGTCCCCTGTGGTCCTAGGCTCCTGGCCTCGCCTCGGGGCTGAGGCCTTAGCCCTCCCGTGGGTGGGGGAGGAAGGTCGCAGGGGGCAGTGGTTGTGGGCCACAGGGATCTCCAGCGGGACATCCATCTTTGCTGGTTCTGGATCCCTTTTTGCTCTGGGCGCAGGGGTTGTTTCTGATGGGGCTGCCCCCACCTGGGCCAAGACACTTGGCCAGGATGCTCCCAGGCCTCCAGCTCACTCTGCTGCTAGAAGATCCTTTCACAAAGCCGGCCTCATGTGACCCTCCCAGCGCAGAGCCTAGAAGCCTGCTAGGACAAAGCCAGCATCCTTAGCCTGACAGCAAAGGCTTGCGTGCGTTCTCTCAATAGGTATTCCCTGGCTGGACCTGCACCATCCACTCTGGGCAGGGAGGCCCGGTATTCCCTGGCTGGACCTGCACCATCCACTCTGGGCAGGGAGGCCCGGCTCTGGCCAGAGAGGGCGGCCTGGCAGGACCCCACGCCCCTGCATCCTGCTTCTCATTGGCCAGGGTGGGAGACCAATTGCAGCCTCGGGAGCGGGAGGTAATGGGCTTGCCGGCAGGCCGGCTGGGTGCCTGGCCCTTCCATCCCCCTCATTTGGTGGTTTCCCCTCCTTGTGCAGGGACTTTGGCGCACGCAGTTTGCTGAGTCTCAGCCACCTGCTTGTTTTGGAAACGCACTTCACAGTTCACAGCCCACTTCCTGTGAGGAGCTGTGGCACCTGACCTTCTCTCTGAGGCTTTCTGGTGGCACCTGTGGGTGAGGGTGGTGGAGGGCGTGGGGGAGGGCGGTGGGGGGAGAGGCTTCTTAACTATCACAGTTGGGGAGGCCAGGCAAGGGGGAGGGAGTCGAGGCAGAACGGCAGCGTGGCCAGGAGGGAGCTGCATGGGAAGAGGGGCCATTGTAAGGGACCAGTCACATGAGAAAGGCTTAGGGGTACGTGAGGCGCCATGGGAGTGTGCAGGGGAGTGCGTGAGTGTGTGGTTGGTGTGTATGAGTATGCACGGAAGTGTGTGTGTGTCTTCACAGTTTGGGGATCAGGGTCAGACGTTCCAGTGGTTCTTTGTAACATCCTGATGATGTGGGATGGATCAACTTGGGAAGGCTTTGGGGACTCTCTCCTTGGAGGCTGGAGGTGAGGCTCTGCACACGTCCCAAGAGGTCCCCAGCCAAGGAGCAGCGATATCTTCTAGGGGTGATGGCCCTGCTGTCCCCGGGGACATGCAGTAGGCCACAGCCCTTGGTCACCCTTTCTGGATCTTACCTTTGGAAGGCAGGGTGGGTGTCTGGGCGGGGCTTCCTCATCCTTCCCCCAGGCAGCAGCTTGTTGGTATCTTAGTCTAAGCTTTGGGCTTAGCCTGGAAGGGGGAAATGTGAAGCTCCTTTGGCAAGTGGAGCCCCTTGCTCACCTGCCCGGAAGGGATTTGGATGAATTTTGGTCCCCAGAAGAGGCATACATTTTATCTCGGCAGTGCCCATCAGCTTTGGTATGGGCTACTTGCTTGTTGATTCCGTCCAGCAGGTCAGCCCTCGAGGACAGTGCCCAGCACCCAGACCACTTCTGGCTCGTGGTGGGTGCTTCGCAAGTATTTGTGGGTGAAAGCATAAGTGGGCTCTGCCCCATTCAAGACAGGACCCTTTGATTCAGAGGGCTCTTGTGATTTTGAACAACCAACTCACAACAAGTCCCCAAGGTCACTGCCACAGAACAGGCGTGAGACTCAAGAAAATGTATCTGAACATGTATGACAAGCCAGGAGTTTGTGCAATGCCTGATGACATAATCTGTGGGATCCTTCCGAAAACCGAGGCAGGGAGGCTAGGCTGGCCCGCTCCGTGCGTGAAATGGCCAGGTATGTGTCCAGCTGGTGGACCTGTGTCTACAGACAGCCCTGCTTCTGCTTCCCTTTCTCGGGCTTGCCCAAGTCTTTGGGTTTTGTGAACTACCTGCTCATTTCCTGGGTCAGCCCCCCACCCCCGGCCCTCGGCCCCCGGCCCAGAATGTTTTTTTCTTTCCCTGCTCCAGTATTGCCTCACTGCTTCTTGGGCAGACCCTGTCCTGGGGAGGGGCCAGTGGGTAGATGGAGGGGGGCACAGCCTTGGTGAAATGTCCTCCCACATGGGCACTCTGTGTGAGCCTGTGCCCCCCCACCCCCGCAAAGGGCCAGGCCCCAAGTGCAGCGCTGCCCAGGCCCAGTGTCTGCTGCCCCACCTCAGTCTGGCCAGGGAGGTCCAGAAGGCCCTGCGAATAGTGACCAAGCGAGCCAGGGAGTGAAGCGGCGGGACAGTGACCCACCCCTGCCAGTCACTCAGGCGTCTCTTTCCAGCATGGGTCCCCGCAGCCCCCTGCTGAGCCCAGAGAGAAGGAAGGCCTGCACAGGTGAGAACCCGGGAGGCTCTTCCTCTTGGCCGCTGCCCTGGGGTGGCGGCCCTCCCCAGCCTGGGGGGGGGAGTAGGGTGGGGGGCGGCAGCAGGCAGAGGCTAAGGGTGGTGTGCCCCCGCCCAGGGTATGTGCCGACCTGTGCTCTGGCAGCTCTCCCCCGACTCATGCTTCCTGGGGAACTTTCTCCTGGCAGAGACTGCTGGAGTTTGGGTTGCCGGCCCTTTGAATGTGGGGGGGGGGCACATTTGCTGCTGGATGCCTCTCAGTCCTGTCCAGGGTCTGGACCCTGGTGTGTGCACGGTCAAGCTGGTCCAGAACTGGGAGAGATGGGTGCCTGCTGCCCTCACCGTCTGCTGGAAGGGGACCCATGGGTTGGAGGAGCTAATAATAGGAGCCCCCCTCAGGGACCTGAGCTAACAGGAGCCTGGCACGGGGTGCTGAGGCTGGAGAGGGGGCCGCGGGGTGCAGGTAGGGCAGTCGCCCTCGTCTGGCATTCTAAGAGGGAGGTTCAGCGCCCTGCCACGGGAGGTGTCCACGCCTGACTGCGTCCGCCTCTGGGTGGTATCCAAAAGCTGCCGGCAGGGGTTCTCGGCCTCCTTGGGCCCCTGGCGCAGTGTCTCTCCCATCTGGAGCTGCCCCCCTCCCGCGTGGCTCGGGGACTCCTACTGCAGGTCTCTGCTTAGGGGTCCTGTGGGGAAGTGTGCAGACCCCCCCGGCCCTTCTCTCCGGCTGCCCTGTCTCTTGTAGGGCCAGGGAGCCTGGAGCCAGCCACTCTCGGGCTCTAGCTGGATTGGAGGCAAGGCCTTGTCTGGCAGTGGGGGTTCAGTGTGCACGGAGAGCAGCCCAAAAGGCCGGTGGCTGCTGGTGAGGCCACACTGTGGGGCTCTGTATCCCTGCCTTACCTCTCTGGGCACAGCTCCACGTCTCCAAGTGGAGCCTCAGCATGCTCCCCTCAGGCTGGCCCCCGCTTCGCCCAGAGAACAGTCCAAAGTGCTACTGTGATTTCAGAGCATCTGCTCCAGCCACAGGCTCAGCTCACCCTGTCACATGCTCCCACCTCAGGCCCTTTGCACAGCTGTTCCCAATCCTGGAACAGGAAGTCCACTCCAGACCTCCTTGGCCTGCACCCTCGCTTCTCTGCTCAAGAACCCATTCAGAGAGATCCCTCCCTCCTGCCCTGGAAGTACCTGGCCCTTCTCCTTGACACAGAATACTGCCTGGCAAGTATTAGATGCTCAGTGAATAATCAGACCAGTACATTTGAATGGAAATACAGCTTGAGAGCTGGTGTTGTGGGATAGAAAGCCACACTTAGAACTTAGAAGCTAAAAAACAAAAAAAACAAAACAAAAAAAGACAAAACCACCACACACACTTAGAATTTAGAAGCTAAAAAAAAAAAGTGTGGGGGCGCCTGGGTGGCTCAGTTGGTTAAATGTCTGCCTTTGGCTCAGGTCCTGATCCCAGGGTCCTGGAATCGAGCCCCACATCCGGCTCCCTGCTCGAGCGGGGTATCTGCTTCTCCCCTGCCCCTCCCCCTACTGCTCCTGCCCTCTTTTTCTCTCTCCCAAATAAATAAATAAAATCTTAAAAAAAAAAAAAAAAAACTGTGATGTTTGCAAGGATGGCACAGCATGGGGGGGGGTTGGTCTGTGGGAGGGAGGGCTGCAGGGAGGTGGCCTGTGGGAGGGGGCTGCAGGAAGGAGTGCTGGGGCCATAGTCCACCAGCCTCCTTCACATGCAAGACCATAGGCTTCCTACAGACTCAACCTAAGAGCCTCCAGCTGGGTGGAGCTCCTGTGACAGTCAGCGGGACTCTAAGTCAGTTGACTCAGACAGGCTCTGAGACGACCCGTTGGAATCCATCACGGTGCTTGCTGCTACACGTAGAACTAGAACGGTCAGGATCTTGCACCTGGGGCTGGGTGCCTGGAGGCTGAACTTTGTTGTTGGTTGATGGAGACACGAGGGCAGGGGCCTCCCTTACAGCCATGCCCAGGGAACTCTACCCGAGCACACCAGGAAAAGACACCACCACAAATTTGGCAGAAGATCCTGCATTGGTCTCAACTAGGCAGTGACCAACCAGACCCCACCTCCCACCAAGTTCTCAGCCCTCGGGTGGGGTTCTGTCTCCCCTGGGGGGCCTCCTCCACACCCGTGGTGGCCTTGGGAGTTCCCCTCTCCCTCCAGCCTCATGGCTGGGTCCTGTCCTTGTCAGTGGTGCTGTCTGGGAGCTGGGCTCACAGGAGGCCCTTAAGCATGGGTCCGAACACTAGCTCAGAGGACTGCCCGCCTCCCACACTGCCTCCCTTCGAGCCAGCTTCACCCTCCTCCTCCCGCCCATGCTCCCTGCCAGATGTGAGCCCAGCAGGACCCAGGAGCACTGCTCCTGCCCCAGCCTCCCTCTCTGCCCCTCCATCTCCCTTCGCAAGACCCTTCCCTCTTCCCTGACCACTCCCTGTTTCCCTTCAGTCTCCCTAGATTGAGCGGTGCATCTGCTGCAGGCTGTGAAGCTGGGACCAGTCCACCACAGAGGCTGTGGTCAGTCTGGTCCGGCTGGGTCTCCATTTTCCTGGACAATTTATGGATTCACTCACATGGTCCCAGGACAGACCAGCTTCATCCTTTCCCTGCCGTCCCTGCCCTGGGCCCTGGTCAGGACCCTTCAGGCTGGCCCAGCAGATCTCCCAAACTTGAGGCTTGGGGGTCCTTCCCTCTCACAAGCAAATCTGCTTCAGGCTTCGCAAGGTGTCCCGGGGGGTGGGGAAGAGCCCTCCACGGGAACACCTGCTGCGGTCTTGCTGGGGTGTGGGACCTGGATCCTAGTGGGGTACTGGCTGGTACCAGGACCCTGTGAACCCTCCCTGAGGCTCTGCCTGGTGGGAGCCTGGGGCCCAGCTAGGTGGGACAGTGAGTGAGGCTCTGAGTTTCTCCAACAGAGCAGTCAGCACAAGCCAGCTCTGGCCCTTTGCCACCCCAACTGAGGGGCAGAAACCAGCCATCTGTGGCCCCTGGGAGCCCAGATGGCTGGAGGCTGGACATGCCTCACTCTAGACTTTGACTTCAACATGGTTCTAAAAAGCCTCAGACCTGCCTGCAGGCTGCCCATCAGTGGAGGCTTCCTTGGGGCAGAGCTGGCCGGGCTCAGGCTCCAGGCCCTGAGCTTGTCTGACTGGCTGTCTTGAGATCCTTGCGGTGCGGGGTCCCTCTGTTGCCGCCCCGCTCAGCCAGCAAGGGTGGCCGCTATGAGCCCCAAGGCCCCTCTCTTACCCTTTGCAGACTAGCTTATTTGTAAAATTTCTACTAGGAAATGCAGAAAACTCACCCCTCAGCATAACAAATGGGAAAGGAGGTGAGCGAGGCTGTTCTCAGAACCCAGACCCCAGGTGGTAAGGGTAGAGTATGGCCCCTCCAAGAGAGGACATGTTCCTAGAAGCCCAAATGTGCCACCTCTGCCCCTCTCCTTGCACCCTTTGTCCTTGGTCCTTGGTCACAGGGCTCACTGGGTGGCTCCCTACACCCTGCCACCACCCTTGCCCTCCACCCCTCAGGCTGACTCCTCCTTGCTTGGAAGAGAAGGGAAGGTGGGGAGTGGGGGGGGGGTGGCGGAGGAGGGGGGAGTAGGGAGGGGAGGGTGAGAGAGGTGTCAGTCTGGGTGCTCTGGGAAGCAGACCCCAAGGGAGAGTGAGAGCTTCAGGAGAGGGGTCCTCAGGGACTCTGAGAAGGATAAGGGAGGAGGGACCAGGGTGAGGTGGGAGAGCCTGCAGGCCCCTCTGCAGGCAGGGCAGGAGGGAGCCCTGGGGGAGGAGCCCGGTGCTGGGGGCAGCTGGGGAGTGCCACTGGCAGGGCTGGTGGGTGTGGGGCAGGATCCTGGGAGCTCCGTCCTGCCGGGAGCAGGCGCGGGACGGGGTGGGGCCTTGGTGTGAAGAGCTGGCTGCCGTAGATGCTGTCACGCAGGCTCTCTCTCGGTGGGACTACCTTGGACGCCACGAAAGGAAAGGGAAGATGGAAAGCCTTTCAAAACTGGCTTTGCCAGAACAACATTTAATCAGTTGTGTGCCTCGTGGATCTTCCAACGGTTCACACATCTCATGACTTTGGGTCTGGCAGGGGATGGGCTTTTCCTGAGCTCCCCAACACCCCAGAGCCAGGCCTTGGCCTGGGCCCTGGGAGAACTCTCTGTGGGCCGGAGGTATAGGATTCGGGCTGGGGTGAGGCTCAGCCACATTCCTGCCCCTTCTTGGGGGGGTCACAAGTCTCCCCCACCCTCCAGGAGGCTCATGCCTTAGTGAGCACACTTTTCCACATTTTTTTTAACATTTTATTTATTTATTTTGATAGACACAGCGAGAGAGGGAACACAAGCAGGGGGAGTGGGAGAGGGAGAAGCAGGCTTCCCGCTGAGCAGGGAGCCCGATACTGGGCTCGATCCCAGGACCCTGGGACCATGACCTGAGCCGAAGGCAGATGCTTAATGACTGAGCCACTCAGGTGCCCCACTTTTCCACATTTTTGACCCAGATCCACTGTAAAAAATATATTTTACATTATGACCAGTATATATAAATCCTTACTGTGTGGGGGGCAGTCAGTATATTCTATTCTATCCAGTTCTGTCTCGCTCCGTTCTTTTTTTTTTTTTAAGATTTTATTTATTTGAGGGCGTCTGGGTGCTCAGTCGTTTAAGCTTCTGCCTTCTGCTCAGGTCATGATCCTGATCCCGATGTCTTGGGATTGAGCCCCAGGTCTGCCTCTCTGCTCAGCGGGGAGCCTGCTTCTCCTTCTCCCTCTGCCCCTCCCCTTGCTTGTGTTTTCTGTCAAATAAATAAAATCTTTAAAGAAAATATTTATTTGAAAGAGAGTGTACGCACCAGCACAGGGGGAGGGGCAGAGGGAGAGGGAGAAGCAGGCTCCCCGCTGAGCAGAGCGGCTGACCCAGAGCCTGACTTGGGGCTTGATCCCAAGACCCCAGAATCAAGAACTGAGTCCAAGGCAGATGTTTAAAAGACTGAGCCACCCAAGCGCCTCTATTTTTTATTTAAAAAATCTAATCAGAAGCCACTATACTGACTTCACCAGCATTCTGGAAGGCACCACAGAAGCCCCTAGTTACGAACATTTATTTTTCAGAGGGCTTATTAGGACTTTCTTAGAGAAAATAGTTACCTAAGTAAGGAAACCATTATGTTCGCAGAAAAAATGGAATGTTAAGTGCAGATGAGCTTGGTTTCAGCTGTGGGAAAGGCACCTGACCCCCACCCCCCCATGAAGTGGGGGTGGCCTCACTGATCCCTCAGAGCCTGATGTGGGGGTCTTCGCAGGCGCCGCCCACCCCTGGGACCCTCCCGTGTTGTCCACGGTGCCAGGCTGCACAGTGCGTGTGCATGCGAGCTGCAGCAGGGAGTCCCTGCAGCTGTCCCCGAGGCAGTCCCCCACGCCTCAGCCCTCCCAAGCTCGGGTACCCAGCAGTGAACCCGATGAGGGAGCCGAAGGCGAGCCGAGGACAAAGCGTAAGCTGACACCCTACGACCTCTTCCCCCTCCCCTCCCCACTCCTGGGTGGGACTGATGTGACATTCCTCCGGGAAACTCCCAACTGTCTCAAGCCTTGCTAGAGGGAAAAACAACCTTAGCTTGACAATGACAAGGCTTGCGGTATCCGGTGAGTCCTCTTTAGCGTATGAAAGTTCTTTTGAAAATCTCCCCTTTTCCCTTCCCCCAACTCGCAAGTATGGACTTAGCCACCCCTCACAACCCCGGGGCAGCAGCTCTTCCTGTCCACGGCTCCCGGTCCTGTCCATGGGTCCCGGGTGCCATCCCTGGGCTTTAATAAAACCAGCATTCATTTTGCACCAAAGATCTCCCAAGAATTCTTTCTTGGTCATGGGCTCCGGACCCCACCCCACCAAACCTCACCTATATTCCAAAACCACATCACCACTAAGAGCCAGAAAGCACTCAGCCAGGACCTGTGGCCGGTGGGGAAGGAAGGGGGACCAGGGGTTCCCCAGCGACAGCGCAGGAGGCTGAAGGGACCAGCCTCCCCACAGCCCGGACAAGGCCCGGCGGGGAACTGGGTGTGCCAAGGTGCCGCCAAGTTTGAAGGAGCAGGGCCCCCAGGACCTGAAGTTAGGGGTCATGGCGCGGGGGTGATGGTCTTTTGTGCACACTCACTCGCGCCCGACCGCAAACAGCCACGTTGAGAAAAATAAAACCAAAATCTCCTGCCAACCCAGAACACCGCTCCACGAGCATCGCCCTACGGAAGGAGCATTAACCCAGAGCATGGGCGCACAGCAGGGCAGCCCCGTCTGGGCATCCAGACCGAGAGGTAGGCCTGGGGAAGAGCAGCACCGCACCCGGTCACCCCTCCAAGAGATAGAAATACTTCTCCAAGGGGCGACACGGAATTCGCAAGGACGAGTTTTCTCCAGCGCATGCTCAGAGAGGGGAGGCCGGAAACTCCGCCTTTTGCCGCACCAAGCAGGGGAGGTGCACCCCTCCCCGTAGGGACCGCCAGGAGCTTCCAGATCGCCCGTCTCCTCTGGTCTGACTCTACCTGCCTCTCCTGGTACCTGCCGCTCATCCACTCGTGCGCGGTTGCGCTCCGCGGGGGTCTGCTGCCCGCCCTCGGGGGCCCTAGCCCCAGCCTGTCTGGTGTCCCCTTCCTCCCCGGCTGCCTCTGCCTCTGTCCTCCTCGCTCCACCCCTCCAGAAGGTTCCCCCTCCCACCTGCCCCAGACCAGGACAGCTCTTAGCCTGAGCTGACCCCCCAGCTGTCCCTCCCTCTCTGGGTGGACACGGGTCAGTGCTCCACCAGGGCTCTGGGCGCCTGTAGGGGGGGAAGCGGTTTTGATGTAGTTTGGGAAAGCAGGTGAGGTTTGGTGGGGTGGGGCCGCCCCCAGCCCACCCAGAACGCGTGACTGATGACCAATAAAGAATTCTTGAGGGGCGCCTGGGTGGCTCAGTCGTTAAGCGTCTGCCTTCGGCTCAGGTCATGATCCCAGGGTCCTGGGATCGAGCCCCGCATCGGGCTCCCTGCTCCGCGGGAAGCCTACTTCTCCCTCTCCCACTCCCCCTGCTTGTGTTCCCTCTCTCGCTGTGTCTCTCTCTGTCAAATAAATAAATAAAATCTTTAAAAAAAAAAAAAAAAAAAAAAAGAATTCTTGAGATGTCTTTCGTGCAAAAAGGTGGTTTTATTAAAGCCCAGGGGCGGGACTGTGGGCAGAAGGAGCTGGTGCCCCGGAGTTGTGACGGGTGGGAGTGGGAGGAGGTAAGGAAAAGGGAGGTTTCAGAAGGATTTTCATATGTTAAAGAGGATTCATACCAGAGGCCTTAACATTGTCAAGCTAAGGTTGTTCTCCCCTCTAGCAAGGAGTTAGTGTTTAGACAGTTGGGAGCTTCCCAGAGGAATGTCACGGGTACCCCACCCAGGAGTGGGGGGAGGTTGTGGGGTGTCAGCTTGCTCTTTGTCCTCAGATTGCCTTCTGCTCGCCCATAGGTGGGGAGGGCCGGGGAGGGGACTTCACGCCTCCACCCCAGCCCCACCCTCTCCCGGCCCCCACCTCCGGCTTTGGAAATGCGGGCAGCTCATTCAGGAAGGGTAGGCTCTGGCCAGGCCTCCCAAGACCTTGAGCGCTGAGATCCTGCATTGTTTCTGCCCCGGCTCTCCCGTCCTGGCAGAGATTTTATCTGCTCACTAGGAAGCCTCCTCCCACGTCAGCAGAGGCGGGAATGGCCAAGGAGGTTGGGGAGGTCTTCAGTCACGCGTTCTGGGTGGGCTGGGGACGGCCCCTCCCCATGTGGGGCGCCCAATCCCTTGGCCTGCTGCCTTCCAGGCCAAAAGAGCCCCCTCTCTCGGTGCCCCTCGCCTTTCCTCTGCTGCTCAGGCTGGGCCAGGCCCTACGGGGGACGGGACACTGGAGGGCCACTAGGGCCCTGTTCTGCCCCGATGCCCACCCACGCAGTGCTGCTGGCATCACGTCCCCTCCCTGAACACACACAGCACGCACATGACATCCACTCACACACCGTGCTCGACACGCCGTGCACATACCGCACACAGGCGTGCACCCTGCTCTCTCGACCCTTGGCACGCCGCTGGCCTCCCTGCCAGTCGTGCCCGGCAGCTGGCCCAGGGAGGCAAGCGAGGCCACCCAGCCATGGCACAGAAAGGGGAGTGCCCGAGGGGCATGCGTTCCTAACTGTGCAGCAGGACAGGGCAGGACAGACACTGAATCCACACAGGCAGGAAGACCCACTTTGACTCGTCAGCCCGCTTTCCCGAGGCCACTGTTAACCAGAGCCCGTGCCCACGGGCCTCCCTCAGATAGTAACTGCCCAAGGCAGGCTGTAGGGGTGGGGTGGGGGCAATGGGGTCTGACCTGGGGCCTCACTTCTTGTGGCGCCTGGAGCCCCCCCCCCCCGGCCGGCATTTCCAGGTCACAAACAGGTGGGTAAACCCTCGTTAAGTGTCAACTGTCAAGAGCAGGAATAGTTATGATTAATTAAGTTCTTAGAAAGAGGTGGAGTGAAAACCCTAGAAGCCTGCCACGGGCACTGGCCGTGGAGTGGCCAGGAAAAGTGGAGGAGCCGGGCCAGGGTGAGGACCGCTGATGTCCTGCCGCTCCCAGGACTAGGCTCTGGACCCCAGGAAAACCCCGTGTGTGCCGTGCAGATCTGTGAGAGTCTGCGTGAATGCTGATTTCCTGTTTTTGACCCTGGTTACGTAAGAAGTTAATATCGGGTGAAGTGGAGTGAAGGGAATATAGGAACTGTGTACTATTTTTGAAACTTCTTTTTAAGTGTGAACCTATTTCAGAACGAAAAGCTGAAACGTTTTAAAAGCAGCATGGAGGGGCACCTGGGTGGCTCAGTCATTAAGCGTCTGCCTTCAGCTCAGGTCATGATCCCAGGGTCCTGGGATCGAGCCCCGCATCGGGCTCCCTGCTCAGTGGGAAGCCTGCTTCTCCGTCTGCTACTCCCCGCTTGTGTTCCCTCTCTCGCTGCCTCTGTCAAGTGAATAGATAAAATCTTTAAGTAAATAAATACATACATACATACATAAAAGCAGCATGGAGTAGGCTCCATGGGAGATAAGAGTGGGGGGGTGGTCACAGGCCACTTCCCCACCTACCTCCCGGGACCGCAGGGGGTGTGGTGGGAAGGGGGGGATCTGGGCACCAGATCAGAGAAGGATAAACTCTGCCCCAGACCCTGTTGGGTCAGGGCTGGGGTGTCAGGGAGAACACATTTTCAATGGATCAAAACCCAAATTGAAAATGGAGAACTTGGCAATTTTAAGAAGAAACATAAGAAAATCTCTCCACATATTGACAGAAAATATTTTTAGGTAACCCACTAATACATTTAAGAATATTAACAGTAAAAAAAGTTTGCCTGTTATCATGATATACCAATTAAAAAGACACATGCTAGGACACTTTCAGTAATTAGTACCACTTATCAGGATGGATCGATTAAAAAAGCCCAAGGCGATCATGTCGTGGTGAGCACACGGGCCGGCAGCTCTGGTACGGCCTACAGCCGCTGCAAGGGGACAGAACCCAGCTGTGTCCCCTTGGCCTGTGCCGGCGCACGCGGAAGGCCCTGGTCACAGCAGAGTGAATTCACCGAGGCAGGCCAGATGTGGGTCCTTGCCCAAGGCCGCCGGGGGACTGTAGGCTGAGGTCAGGAGGCAGGAGACGGCCCACAGGACGTGGTTCTTCAAACCCCTCTGACCACAAAGCACCCCCTGCCCCCCCCATGCACACTCACTCTGGAGCCCTCCCCCACTGCATGGCACGGTCGCATGGCATGGTCGGTCCCTCGGTCGCCCCTGGGGTGTAGAGACAGGGTGTGTGGGTTGAGGCTGGCACTGTAGGGGGGTCGAGTTGGGACATGCTGGAAGGAGGGGTGTTGGGGAAGAGGCTTCAGATTTCCACACATCAGAGGCCCTGCTCTGCCCCCAGGACCTGTCCCTGTGGGGCTGGTGCCCCTTCCCCAGGCCCTGTACTTCCTCCAGCACCCAGCCTGGGGCGGGGCCACACCCTTTTTGGGGGTGAGGCTGGGTCTGCCAGGCTTTTCCGCTCAGTAGTGAAAGGACCTGAGGGAGATGTCATTTGGTCCGCTCTGTGGAGGCAGAGAGGACACAGGTGGGCCAGGGCGGCACTTCTGGGTCCTTGTCTTTGGCACAGACTGGCATGAGGCTCCCTGTGCCTCAGTTTCCCTGCTTATGAAGGGAAGGCCCTGCCCTGGTCTCCAAGGTGCTACGGTCCCAATCCTCACAATCCCGTGGAGTTCCCGAGGCCACACTCCAGGTTTTCTGGATGGTGCAGGGGGGGAGGGGGCTTCTCTTCCTGGAAGAGGTGACTGGGGGGACCTAGGGAGGAGATGAGGCTCTGGGATCTCCATCCCATGGGGAGGAGCAGGGTCCTATGGGCTTGTGGGGGGAGGCTCTGAGCTTCGGGGTCCACCCTTTGGGGCAGGGGCTCAGAGGGGAAGAATGTGTGAAAGAGGAAATGTGTGAAAGAGAAAATATGTGAAAGAGAAAATGTGTGAAAGAGGAAATGTGTGAAAGAGGAAAGGTGTGAAAGAGGAAAGGAACCAGCTGAGACCCGCTCTTCCAGCGCCACCACCACCTGCCTCTGCTGAAGCCCCCCCCCCCCCAGCACATCAGCCACCGGAGGCCCTGGGCAGATGCTCCCTATGGAGGCTCCCGGGAGGGACTGGGGGGGCAGGTCGTGTGCATTGGAGGAAACGCTTCATGGGGGCGAGGGGGGCCACACCCAGCTGTGCAGAGCCAGCCCCTCCAGAACCGACCACTGCTCCTAGCCCCTGGGGCCATGGGCACTCGCCTGGCTGAGTGCAGTCTCCCTCCCAGGCAGGCCACGAGAGCCACCAACCCTTTCCTAGGGGACCGAATGGCAAGCAGAGGACAGGAGGATGCAGAAAGGGTTTATTTTCTCCGGGCGCTGGCTGGCACACTGGGAGCAGGACCCCTGGCTGGGCTGTGGGCTTTGCTCTTCTACAGGTCCGTCCGGTCAGGGCATAGCAGTCTCTGCAACTTGCGGCAGTGGTTGGTTGATGGTGTTTGCAAAATGGGACAGGCTTGTTGGCATAGCAGGGCACTGGGGGCCTGAGGCTGGGGCTGGCCAGGTGGGTTGGGCAGGAGAGCCTGAGGGTCCGTGGGGTCTGCGCGTGCAGGTTCATGCATGTGCATGTGTGTGCCCAGGCGTGTGGGTATGTATGTATGTATGTGTGCGTGGGTGGGACAGCGAGCTTGCTTCACGTGCCTGCTGCGTGAGACTCTGTTCAGAACGAGGCCCTGTGCTGGGGTCAGGGCTGGTCACAGCAGGGCCCAGAGGAAGACGAGCCCTAGGCTGAGCAGGAGCCCCCCGCCAGGGCCCAGGAGCTGTGCACCCCCATTACAGAGGTCCTTATCACAGCACATCAAACCCTGCACTTCAAGCTTAACTGAGCCCAGCGGGCCTGAGTTCCCCGGGCCGCTTGTCTCTGAAAGATGCTTCAATATACTAGAAATTTCCTCACAGGAGAGGGCACACCCCTTCTGCTGGTACTTCACATGCGTTCCTGTGGGCAAGAAGGGAGAAGCCTGGCATGAGAGGTCACCTTGCCTCTCTCAGCCTCCTCGGGCCACACACTCCCTGGGGGCACTTGGCCCTCCATCCCTCTGCTGGAGTCCCATCGGGCGCCGTCCAGGAGGAGGCCTCTGGAGGCCGGCCCCTCTCCATGCGGATGGGGACACTGAGGCAGGCTGGAGAGTGGCCCCTGCCAAACCCACGCTCCTCTGAGAGGCTGGGGGAGCCTCAGAGCAGAGCTCCCTGGACCACCCCCCCTCCCCCCCGGGTGCTGGGGACTCACCATCCTCCGCGGTCAAGGTCAGGTTACCAGTGTAGCAGACACTGTTTATCTGACACTGGAAGGACTGGCATGGATGGTTGTTCCTATCAGCGCAGATGTAGCACCTAAGGCTCAGGGCTGGTCCGGCGGGTCGGCAGGAAGGATGCAGTTAGACCCCTTCAGGCAGAACCACAGCTCGAGGGCTCCTCCCCACCCTCGGGGATCATGGAGGACAGACCCCTCACAAGCCCACACAGGGCCTCTCACAGCGGCTTGCCAGCCTGCCCCCCAGCACAGGCCCCGGCCCTGTGCCCCATGGCTCACCGAGCTCCGAGCAAAGCAGGAGGGCCAGCAGGAGGAGATGGATGCCTCTCATGGTTCCTGGGGGGGGACACGAGGCGATGCGGGTGGGCCCCTGCAGGGTGCCCCAGACTCAGGCTCCCGCCTCCCCTCCCCAGACCCTGGCCCTCCAGGGCTGAGCCCTCGCCAGCCCGGCTCCCTCCCGCCTCACTCACCCACTGGCCTCAGGTCCCCTTTGATGAGCTGGTACCGCCACTTACCCCGCGGCCAAGGAAGTTGTGCCCCAGTATCCTGTGCCCCAGCAGGAGGAAGTTGGGGCTGGGCTCTCCTGTCTCCACCTTTTTCCGGAGTAACTATCAGACCCCAGGCGGGATCCTGAGTCCCAGGCCAGGAGGGGGCCTCACCTAGCCAACCAGCAGTGGCTTTGGGGAAACTCTGGGAGGAAGCTGGGTGCCCCCCTGCGCACCGCCCCCCCGTTTCTGGCTTCACCTTCAGAGGTCTCTCTGAGGTCATGGGCCCCTCCCCGGCTGTAAAGCTGAGACTTCTCCATCTGTCTCTCTTCCCCTCCTGGCCCCCAGTCCCCAGTCCCATAAGCCTGTCCTATCCTCCCTGCATTCTCCCCAAAAAGTACCCCTCAAAAATCACAAAAGCAGAAAAAAATTTTTTGAATGTTAAATACTTTTTTTTTCCATTTTTCTGCTGCACTTGATACACATGTTGAGCAGCTCATTTTTATGGCATCTTCCCCTTGTACACTTGCTCTTAGGGTGGATTTATAATTTTTATAATCTTAGACATCCAGTGGACATAACGGTAGCTTGTCTGACTGGCAAACTCAAGTAGAATAAAGATGTGTGCTCATGTGAGACTTAAGGCTGACAATGCAGGAGACAGGGCTGTTTTGATTAAACTAACAGTATTAAACTAGTCTTACTCACCGAAGACTTGCCCAAATCACATAAACTGGAACAGTATTTGGTTAGTTTCTCTATTTATAAGAGTGTTAGGGATATTTTGTTTCTGTGAGCACTTATTTATGTGTAAGCAAATTAGAATAGAACAGTCTTCTCCGCGGGATTTTATAAATCAATTTGATAACATTATCCAGAGGTAGGAGAATGTCATATATACATAGAATAGCGTACACACACATCCAGAAAGGTACAAATAGATACGGTAGAGCTTTCTTCCAGAATTCTAGCCTCGAACCAGGCAGAAACACAGTAATACAAAATTCTCTGGTTTATATAAAAGACTTGCTTCTCCCCTTTGCCCTGCTTTCTAATTTTATCTGAATTGTGTTTCTGCAGATGAGACAATTTGCGATCACCTGCCCTACATGCGGGGGAATGCTTCCCATCAAGGTTTATGGAAGACACCTCAAGATTCTCTCTTGCCGGCATGTGTAGTCTTATGGGCTGTGGACTAAGTTTTGGTTGGGGTGCTGCGAAGTGGCCAAGCAGCCATCTGGGTGGAAACTCATCTGAGTGGATAGAAATAACAGTGTTTCCAACTAGCCTCCCAGCCTCACTGGTTGCAGTTAGGGTCCCCGCGTCCCTGAGAGCCCCCAGTGGTGGCAGGCAGCCTCCTCGGGTTTGAGTGGGGGCAGGGGCTGAGGGTGGAGTAGAAAGAGGGAGGGAGGGAGGAGGTTGGGGTTTGAAGGACACTCAAGGACAGGCAGGGAGGCTGGCGGTGGTAAAAGCAAGCAGGGGAACAGAGAGGTCTTGGAGGAACCAGTCTGGGGAGGTCTTCCGTTTCCTAAAGAGGCCACTGAAGGTCCAAATTATCCTTAGTAAAATCTTGCCAACGAGGAGGAAGTGGACAGAGCTAGCGCCGTGGTGGCCGGCCGCATGGCCCCGGAAGTCGGCAGAAAGCAGGACCGCCGGGGAGGAGAGCTTGGGGTGACAACAAAGGAGAGTTCCAGCAGGCCTCTGCGAAGAAGGGGCAGCCCGAACCGCAAGGGACTCAATTTCAACCAGGTTAGACCTCAGCGCGAGGGTTCCGTGCTCTAAAGCAGCGGCGCCTGGTGGGGCTGAACCGCATCCCTCCCGCTCCTGCCCGCTTCCCCCGTTGAAACCTTAGGCTTCAGGGCGGGAGCCGCTTCCGCGCGGGCACGCGCTCCAGAGCCTCCGGGGACCCCCGGGCGCGCGGATTGAGCTGAACCCCGCATATACTGTGCTTTTTCCTGTGTGTCCGCACCTATGGGGAAGTTTGACGATTAGGCCGGATCACTAAGAACAAAAGGGAAGGACGGGCGGATGCTAAGTGTGTCCTAAGGCACACCGCCGGACCGGCGCGCTCTCCCAGAGCCTGTCGTCTGTACGGCCCTTCTTGTGAGGACTCGAGGGGACGACCTGCCCGGGTGACCAGAGGAAGTGAGGCCAGGGCCGCCGCCCACCGCAGGTGATGGGGGCTGGGCAGAGTGAAACCGCACATAAGGGGGACCAGGATGCCCCAGCCGAGAGCAGTCATCCCTGCCAGGGGACATTTGACCATGTCTGGAGACCTTTCTGGTTGTCAGTCTGGGGGAGGGAGGGGTTTTGCCGACGCCGGGTGGGTAGAGGCTGGCTCCTGCCCCAGATGTTCCGGTGGCCCCACCCACTGGGCAGTCCCAGGCTTGCGCTCAGCATCTTCCCGCTGAGACCATACTGGTACTCGCCCTAGCAGTTGTCCCGTGAGTTGCTGGGTGGGCCTCAGCAGCAACACTGAGGCGAGCTTCCTCCTGCAGGCCTGTGCCCTTCGTGGAAACACCTCCAGGAGGCGCTTCTCGGGGCTCTGGGCCTCGGGAGACGCAGGACGGCTAGAATGGCCTTCCTCTGTCCCTTTCGAGGGTTTCTAAGCCTCTACAAGGAAGGTGGGCTGTGTGTGTTACCCAAAGAAATAAGAATTTCATTAAAGATAATGCATTTGTAAAAGCCCTGTTAGGGGGCATGTGGCCATCGTGAGGCGGCTCCCAGGCTCCCAGGCGCACCTGCAGGTTTGAGGACTGGCCAGGAGGCTTGGAAGAAGAGGGCTGGGTTTGGGAGGGTGCACGGGAAACGCACCGAATCCAAAATGTGCAGATGGCAAAGCCTGGATGCATCCAAGAGGCAGTGTGGACAGGGAATGAGGTGGGAGGTAAGTTCCCAAGACCCACCACGTGCTCCACAACCTCGAGGGAGCCCCACGACCTTCCTGGTAGACCCCGTTCTATCATTTCCCAGCCAAGGCCACACACGAGCGGCCCGAGTGGTGATGTGGCCAGAGTGCCCAGGGAGGGAGCTTGCACTCAGAGCTGCTCTCTGCTCCAGAGCTGAAGGAGCCCAAAGCACGCTTCCTCCTCCTGGTCTGCATTGCTCTAGTCCTGCTTACCAGCCAGTGGGTGTCCACGTGGGTCAGTAGGCCTAGACCTGCTTTGATGTTCACGTTATCCCAGACTTGGTGCTCGGAGCCCTTAGAGCTGGCCTTTGTGTTCTGCTGTGTCCCCGGCGTGCAGGGAGCACATCCTGGCTTTGTGGCGGAAGGAATGTTCCAGGCTCATCCTGTTCTTTCCCAGATCCAGCCCTGGAGCGGCTGTTTCTCCCCCAAGCCCAGGTTCTTCTTGGTGGAGAACCGTTCTAGGGTCAAACCGTAGACGTGCTTGCCGCGGCGGGCTGTCGCTGCCCCAGACTCTCTCAGTGCCCAGAGCCAGGAGACACCAATGTCTTCATGTGAGCCCACAGCCCCGGCTGCCTCCCGGCTGCCCCTTTCCCACATGGCTCCCATTGCCCACAGTGGCTCAGTCCCCCTGCCAGTCACCAGTCTCCATTCCCCCCTGTTCTGGGATTGAACCGGGTTCCCCAAAAGATAGGTCCGAGTCCTAACCCCCAGTGAATTTGACCTTATTTGGAAGTAGGGTCATTGCAGACATAATTGGCTAAGTGGAGATGAGCCCATACTGGAGCAGGGGGGACTCTGACTCCGATGTTAATGAGAGTCCTTCTTAGAAGACAGGTGTGCGGGGAGAAGAGTGCCAAGTGACCAGAGGGGCAGAGATGGGGGAGAGGGAGCCACAAGCCAAGGAATGCCAAGGACCGCAGGTCAGCTCCAGAAGCAGGGGAGGCAAGGCACAAATCTTCCCTGCAGGTTCCAGAGGAAGCACAGCCCTGCCGACCTTGGTTTGGGATTTCCAGCCTCCAGACTGAGACAGAACATATTTCTGTAGTGTGAAGCCACCCCGTTTATGGTTGTTCGACGCAGCCCCCGCCCAGGCCCCTCCCTGCAGACTGCCTTCTTCCCCACTGCGGGGAGTTTCCACCAGATGAGCACTAGCCCCACCCCCACCCCCCCATCTGGGGCCCCTCAAGCCAGGTGTGTATCCTGATGACCGCAGGATAGAAGACTGCAGCTTCACTAACTGAGCAAGAATGGTTAGGTCTGGGCTCTTGATTCAACTGGGGTCCCTCCCTCCACGTGGGCCTGAGCCTGACAGTCCCGAGCAGTGGGGATTGGGAAGCCCTGTAGGACAGGGTTAACTAGGGCTCGGAAAGTACGAGGCCCAGGTGCAGCGAACCCTCAGGGACACCTGCACTGCCCAACCTGCAGCCGCGAGTTCTGGGGCCCCTGCAGCACCTGCCTGACCTGCAGCCGTGTGCTCGTGGGCCCCCGCAGGTGAGCTCCACAAGATGGGGCCCCAGGAGCGTGGCAGTGTGCACGATCGCAGGAGACCTAGGCAGAAGCCCCAAATGGCTGCTCACTCCCTGATGGCTGGGGGGGTTGGTGCCCCGAACCCAGCAGGCGGCTTCTCCATCCTCAGCCCCAAACCCGGCACCTGCTTGGTGGCAGGCCAGCTGCTGGGGGCAGAGAGGAGGGTCTGGGGGCAGAAAGAGACGCCTGAGAATGGGGGGAGAGCCGGTGCGCCTTCCATGAGACCCCCTGTGTTCGGGGTGGGGGTGAGGGGACCAAGCCGAGGGCGGGGCTCTGCTCTCCTCCTGGGACTTCTATAATGAAAATGCGCAAGGAGGGAGAGGGAGGGTCTCTTTCAAGCTCAGTAGTGAGAAAATAAAGGGATTTGGCAACAAGTAAAGGAAGCTAGAAAAATCTCCCTCCCTGAGCCCCAGTAATTGCACTCCAGGGAAGTGACCTTCTGCAGGTCAGCTCTGCGCGCCCCACTTACGCGTTCCTGGTTTATTTAGCGCCTGTTCCTAACAGGCCGTGCCAGCTCCATCTGCGAAAAGAGGGATTTTTTTGCCTTAATGAAACTTGGATTATGATGCACAGTAAGAAGTAACTTACTGGGTGTTGGGGGGCTGGACAGGAAGGACAGCCTGGGGCAGGGGCTTTAAGCTGGAGTCTGGAGCATGGTGGAGGGGAAGTTGCAATTTTAAACCTCATTTTGTAATTTCAAGCTGGAGAAAGGGATATTTGACCAAAGACAGAAAAAGGACAAAGAGCCGTTAGTGCGCAATGTGTCTGGAATGTTCTAGAGACAGCCGAGGGGGTGAGTGGGGGGCAGAGGGGTGCAGGCCAGGGTCTGGCTGAGGTGGCTGTGAGCCGGAGCAGAGGTCCGTCCCAAGTGCTCGGAGGGCAGAACCGACAGGATTTCTCTGTGAACGGCTGAGAAACTTCGTGAAAGAGGAACAGGCCCTCACTGGGGAAATTCTCCAGTTGTACAAACAATGGATTATTTTGTGCCTGTTAAATTATGTGAGGGGTCCTTCCCACTGATGGGGTGTAGTCTCTGTGTCCTACTCAGTGGGGAGAGTATGTGCACACAACACACACACGCACGTGTGTGTGCATTGCCAAAACTGTGCAGGCTTGTTTCCCTCTGGAGCTCACATTTTTTAAAAAAAGATTCTTATTTTTATGTAATCTCCACACCCAGCGTGGGGCTTGAACTCACAACCCTGAGATACAGAGTCACTGGCTCCGCGGACTGAGGTAGGGTATGGGGGAGATGCCTGGGAGGTTACCTTTCTGAGTCCTCCTGATTTCCAGCATGGTTTGGGTCTTCGAGAGAGCCGTGCAGAGACTCAGATATGACCAAACAGCTTTAAGGAACTAAGGTTGACTTTATGAAACCTGGAGCCATAAAGCGCCTTGGAAGTGTTGGCCTGATACCTTGCTTACAGAGTTACCAGCAGCCTCACCAGGTGAGTAAAGAATGTCACTTCCTAGCAGGTGCAGGAACCTCAGGATACTTTGCGAACCTCATGAGGGGGAATCTGCCCAGATGGGCAGATACTGCAAGCATGTCTGATGGCAAGTACTTGGCTTGGCTTCTGGCCTGGATCCTACTAAAAGTTCAATCTAGATTCCTTATAAAAAGTTCCAGCAAGGGGCGCCTGGGTGGCTCAGTCATTAAGCGTCTGCCTTTGGCTCAGGTCATGATCCCAGGGTCCTGGGATCGAGCCCCACGTTGGGCTCCCTGCTCCGCGGGAAGCCTGCTTCTCCCTCTCCCACTCCCCCTGCTTGTGTTCCCTCTCTCGCTGTGTCTCTCTCTCTGTCAAATAAATAAATAAAATCTTAAAAAAAAAAAAAGTCCCAGCAAAGCAGATTTTTAAAAGAGATTTTATTTATTTATTTGAGAGAGAGAGAACACAAGAGGGGGGAGGTTCCTAGGGAGAAGTAGACTCCTCACTGAGCCCAATGTGGGACTTGATCCTGGGACTCTGGGATCATGACCTGAGCTGAAGGCAGATGCTTAACCAACTGAGCCACCCAGGCGCCCCAGCAAAGCAGATTTTAAAAGATCTATATGATCAATCACTATTCTTGCTGAGGTTATGTAAATAATCAGGCCAAGTTTGTTAAAATTATACTTGTTTTATAAATAAATTAGTCTTAATTTGGCTACTTCTGAAAATAACAGTGATTTTAGTGAGAAAAATTATGTTTCAATAACACACCTTTACAGATGTTAAATCGTAGTTCTGATTGTCTTTGAGTATTTGTTGTTTGCCTAAGCTAGACAAATTGAGAAACTTCAGAGGAATTACCACAATAGCTCATGTATAGACAATCTTGCTTGTTATTCTATGGAGATAATAACAGGAGCCCATGGCCACATGATTATTTGAACAACTAGAAAATGAGATTGACTCCCCAACAAATTGTATAACTCAGTGATCACCTTGACCAATTCTGTGTGGCTAGGATGACAAAATCACTCCTTAAAAGCCAGAGCGTACCCCACTCCATGGGTTAGCCATGGACTTGTGGAGATAATGGATGGCCCCACTTTCTTTGTGATTGGATTGGATGATGCACTTGGGGATGCCCTTATCCTGAGACAAGTCTTCTCCCACTTGCCAGTGATTCCTCCTAATTAGGGGAGTGGTAAGGCTTGACCTCAGACAAAGGAGGCTTCTTGATGGTTTTATTCCTTAGTCATATTTATCCTAGAAGTTACCTCTGTTGATATAAAATTGCAAGTAGAGGCTTTAGCCAAGCATACAGCGACCACCTTTAACTAAGCGTGACATACAGTCCCCCACAAATGCAAAAGGTGGCCCTCCAAAACTGAAGGGCCCTTGATATCGTGACTGTGGTTCAAGGGGGCCCAGAAGCAGATGACTGGCTCCTCACGACTCAGGGACTATGTGGCTCTAACTTGTGGCCGGGGCTTCCCCCAGACTGGATAGACCGCTGGACTCTGGGTTTTGCCTGGATGCACGGACGCTTTATTAAAACCATTGCCAACCCAGCCAACCTTCCCAGTTGAAAACAAGGGTGGGCATGTTCTGTGTTTCACTGGTATGACCATCTAGCATCCATCTTTGTTGCCTCTTTGGGACTGAGGGATGTTGTTTGGCACACGGAAGCTCTTAATAAGTATATGGTCAAAGCCCTAAATGACACTCAAAATAGCATTTCTCTACTAAATACTGAAATAACACAAATGCGTAAAGCAGTTTTACAGAATAGAAAGGTGTTAGACGTTTTAACTGCTGCACAAGGTGGAATGTGTGCTATTATAAAGACAGAATGCTGTGTACACGTTCCAGATTTCCACTAAATTATTTCTGGGTTTCCAACTGGCATGAATACTCAATTGGCCCTTTAGAAGATCCCTGTCTTTCCTTTAATGATTTGGTTCAACTCCTGGACCGGAGAAGGAGTTTTGTCAACTATCCAAGGACTCTTGGGGCACCTGGGTGACTGGGTCTGTTAAGCGTCTGCCTTTGGCTCAGGTCATGATCTTGGAGTCCCAGGATGGAGTCTCCGGTCAGGTTCCCTGCCCAGCGGAGAGTCTGCTTCTCCCTCTCCCTCTGCATCTCCCTGTGCTTGTGCTCTCTCTCTCAAATAAATAAATAAAATCTTTTTTTAAAAAAGAACTCTTATTTGGGTTTCTTTTTTCTTTTTGTTATTCTGATCATGTTTTGCTGTCTTCTCCCTTGTCTCTCCACCTAGTGCTGAGACTCCTTCACTGCCATAACTTCCAGCCGACAGAAGATCCTTTCCACTCGGGAAGATGCACACATGTGGTCCCTCTTGGATTCAACTCCCTCTGCCTTTCATAACTCCCATGTCTATATAAGCCCCAACTGACCAATACCGACCCACAGGTAGGGACATCTCTCCGCTCCTATTCAGCAGGAAGACGTTACAGAAGATGAGACCTTCCACTCTCAAAGACCTTAACGATTTAAGGATCAAAATTGTTCGGGGGGGATGATGTGGGAAACAAAGGCAGAAGAAAAATTGAATTTCTCACTCCCCACAGCCCATTGGCAAGTCCGTGAAACAGGCAGAGTGACCTTCCTCTAGGGGTTCAGCTGCCTGGATGTTGACACTTTGCTAAGGGCAACAAGCAATTCTAGGCCGAACCCCCAGGATCCTGTAAGTCTACCTTAACATATAAAAATTCTTTTTTGGAAACTTTATCTCTATCCCCCAAGATACATGTTGGCAACCATCCTCCAAGCGTATGACCCACCGATATACATCTGAATGGTCTCCTGACTGAGTTTTTATGAAACAGTAATAAATGACCTTCTCCCAACAATGGCTGGCCCCCTCAAGGTCCTGGAAACGTTGTTTCCAAAATTCCTTAGAGACTTAAACTATCTCCAACCCCCTCCGAACTTGAAAGTACATAATGGGTCACTCCTCCTGACCCCAGCGCCGCTCTTTCTGCCCATGGGTCCTGTCCCTGTGCTTTAATAAAACCACCTTTTTGCACCGAAGACGTCTCAAGAATTCTTTCTTGGCCGTCGGCTTCAAGCCCTATCTTTCCTACATCAGTAGGCTAAGTTACAAACCAGGAGCCAGTTCCCCCTGCCCCTAGCACAGTAAGTAAGAGTTTCCTGCACTAACCCCAAGAGGAGACCACGCTTTGAGAATTATCTCCCTGCCTCCTTACCTGCTGCAAGTAGTAGACTTTTTGCTCAAACCAAGAGACTTAGGCTGACGCACCCCCCAAGGGGTAGACCCTTTGTACTCGGGGACAGGAGGGGTGCTCATGCCTCAGTAGGAACCTGCAGGACACCTGGAGACCCGGGCCCTTCCTTGCTCTGGCCAGAGGGTCCTGAGTTCTCCAACATAAAGGCAACCCCTCTGTGCTAGTGCTTTGGGGAGCCACTCAGTAGATTAAAACAAACACCCATTCTTTGAACGATCTCTCTCTGCCCCTCCTGGCAGCAGGAACCCTCAGCAGGAATAGGAAGTAAGCTGCCATCCTCAAGATCACTCCTGGGGATGCTAGTGGCTCAGTGGGGTGAGCATCAGACTCTTGATTTCCGCTTGGGTCCTGATCTCAGGGTTGTGGGACCGAGCCCCGCGTCAGGCTCCACGCTGAGTGGGGAGTCTGCTTGGGATTCTGTCTCCCTCTCCTCCTGCTTTCGCGCTCACTCTCTCTGACTCAAAAACAAAACAAAACAAAACCTACAACACCACACTCTTCAAGGGTTGGGGCCGGGGCAGGGATGGGATAAAGCAATCACGAAGCTCTCCTATGGGATTCAAATCCCTTTTTCTTAAGGAAGCTTTTGCTTGCTTTCTGGAAACCTCTGACGGCTGTTCAGCAAGGAAGTTGGCTCTGACCGTGTTTTGCCAGTTTCGCCGGTGTATCTGGAGGAGCAGGTCCCGAGAGCCCCCAGAGCTCGTGTTGCTCTGTCCTTCTGTTTTTAAGAGCTCTTGGTGTATTTAGGAGCCTTTGCCCTTCAGCTGTAATCATGCAGCAAAGTCTGTCTCTCAGTTTGTCAGTGGCTTCTGATTTTATGGAAAATGTCAGCCTTCCAAAAGTTTTATTGGGGGCACCTGGGTGGCCCAGTCGGTGAAGCGTCTGCCTTCAGCTCAGGTCAAGGTCTCCAGGTCCTGGGATCGAGCCCCGCATCGGGCTCCCTGCTCAGCGGGGAGCCTGCTTCTCCTTCTGCCGCTCCCCTGCTTGTGCTCTCTCTCTCTCTCTCTGTCAAATAAATAAATAACATCTTTTTAAAAAAGTTTTATTTGTATTTTAATGCTATCAGTTTCATCGATCTTTTGTGTATGTAGATTTTGAATCATAGAGAGTCTTCCCAGGCTGACGCTGCCCTGCTTTTCCCCAGGGCTGCACTGGTTCATGACTTCAGGTCTACACCCCCAATCCACCTGGCCTGTATTCTTGTAACATTGGATCTGATTCTTCCATTTCCCAAACACCTGCCTGGTTGTCCCATGACAAATCCATCCTTGCCCCAGTCACTCGAGATGGGGGTGGGGTAAAATTCTAAGACAGCCTCTGTGCTCATACCGGGGACTCCGTGCATTGCCCTCCATGTGAGTGGGAGTGAGACCGTAACTTGTTTCCCACCGAACACAGAGAAGGTGAAGGGACTGGGCAGATGCATATAGGGCCCTGATTGGTTAACTCTATTTTAATCCAAAAGGGGACATGCTTGGTGGGCCTGGTGTAATCAGGTGAGCCTTTCCTGGTCTGCCCCAGCAGTGGGCACAGCCCGACCGTGCTGGCCTTGAAGAACCCACCCACCTACCATGGGGTCTACAACTGCAAGCACATGAATTCTGTCTGTTCTGGCTTTTTAAACTCAGCATTACGTTTGTGAGATTATTGTGCTGTTGAGTGAAGCAGTAAATAATTCTTTTCACTTCCATGTAGTATTCTGTTGTGTGACTATGCCAGCATTTCCTTATTTATTCTGTTTTTCTTTTTATTTATTTAACAGAGAGAGAGAGAGAGAGTGAGTGAGCACAAGCGGGCGAGGAGGCAGAAGGAGAGGGAGAAGCAGGCTTCCCATGGAGCAGGGAGCCCGATGCGGGGCTCGATCCCAGGACCCTGGGATCATGACCTGAGCCGAAGGCAGACGCTTATCTGACTGAATCACCCAGGCGTCCCTATTTATTCTGTTGTTAATGGATGTTTAGGTTGTTTATGGAAAATACAGCTGAATATCTTGGGTATTTATCTTGGTGGACTTATTTCTCTTCAGTACACACCTAGGAGTGGAAATATGGCTCACAGGCCATGTGTATCTTTAACTTTAAGATACTGCCAAACGTCTTTTCCAATTGCTGGAGTTCTAACAATTTTTGTAACAATTTACACTCACACCAGTAAGTGCATGGCCAGGTTGCCCCATGTCCTCAACAGCACCTGGAATCTTCGGTACCTTTAATATTGGCCATTCTGGTTTGCATTTCTTCCTTTCTGATATACTTTACTTATTTTTATATACTTTTAATATATATTTTTATTTTTGTAGATTAATGGCATGGTTGAGCACATGACATATTTGATAATTTTTTACATGCACTTAAAAAAATGTGGATTCTGCTGTTTGGCATCATGTTCTACACATGTCCGTTATGTTAATTTTTTACGATCTTTTACAAATTTATGTATTCTAATTGCTTTTTGTTCACTTGTAGGTCTTCTTTGTTTTTCCTGTGTCGAAAACGTTTCTCTTTCCTCTGACTGCTCGTAGAAGTATCGTTTGTCTCCAGCCTGGAGAGAGCAGCAGGCTAGCTGCAGTGATACCCTTTGCATTTACTCTGCTTAGAGTTTTCTGGGATTCATGAATCTATGGTTTACCTTTCATCACTTTTGGAAAATGTTGTCTCTTCAAGCATTTATTGACCCACTCTCCTCCTGCTACTCCAGGCTCGTGTGAGTTAGACCCTTTGGCTGGGCCTCACGGGCACTCTTGCTCTGAGCTGTTCTTTCTAGCGTTTTGTTCTCTGCAGGTTCATGTGGGCTATCTGTGCCTTCCTCTACCTCCTATTTTGCTCTTGAATTCACCCAAATGAGTTCTTCAGGGATTTTATTTTTCAATTCCAGAATAGAGTGGTTAATATCATGTGTCACCTTCACTGGGCCACAGTACCCTGATATGTGGCCCCACACGATTCTGGATGTTTCTGGGAGGGTGTTCGTAGATAAGATTAACATTTCAGTTGGTGACATTTGAATAAAGCAGATTGCCCTCTGTAATGTGGGTGGGCCTCTTCCAATCCGTTGAAGATCTGGACGGCATAAAAGACTGACCCCCTGCAAGCAAGAGGCAGGTCTGCGGCTAACAGCCTTCAGACTTAACTTGCGATGTGGGCTTTTCCCGGACTCCAGCCTGCCAGACCACCCTGAAGACTCTGGACTTGCCAGCTTCCGTAACCATATAAGTCAGCTCCGTCCAAGAGATATGTTCTGCATATAGAAACATCCTCTTGGTTCTGTTTCCCTCTAGAATCCTGACTCTCACACAGAATATCCATTTGATTTGTTTTATAGAGCCCCATTCTGTCAAAACTCCCAGTCTTTAAATCTCTCCTATTCGTCTTTTCCTCTATTTTATTGAACACAGTTGTCATTGCTATTTTAAAATCCTTTTCTATTGGGGCGCCTGGGTGGCTCAGTCGTTAAGTGTCTGCCTTCAGCTCAGGCCATGATCCCTGAGTGCTGGGATCGAGTCCCACATCGGGCTCCCTGCTTGCGGGAACAGAGCTTTTTAATTTCCCTCTCCCACTCCCCCTGCTTGTGTTCCCTTTCTAGCTGTCTATCTCTGTCAAATAAATAAATAAAATCTTAAAAAATAATAATAATAAAATAAAATCCTTTTCTGTTAACTCCATTACATGGACCACCTGTTGGTCTGTGTGTATGGCTTTCCCCCCTTCTGTGACTGGTCACGTTTCCCTGCCTCTCGAGATCTACTAACGTTTAATTGTGTGCTGGGTGTTGTAAAAGTAAGAACCATAGAGGCTACATATACACACACATCACCAGGACCGGGTCCCTCATGTCCTCCTCAGCCAGATTGGTGGGTATAAAGTACTAATCACATCAACTCCGTCAGAAGTTGACGTGGGTCTGGACTGCAGATTGAGAAAGACGCATGGAACCTCCTGTCTGTTCCTTTCCCCCGCCCGGGCCTCTGGCTGAGATTCTGACAGGCCTGTCTCCCTAGGCCCGGAGCGCGTGGGAGATTCCATTCTGTCCACTCACTGGTGTCTTTATGCTCTGCCTGTAAGCTTCCCATTCCCATGTTCCGGTGCAGCTTCCCAATCTGACAACTCTCTTCAGAGCAAGTTCAGATGTGCATTTGAAGCAGGCCTCTTTCTCTGTGGGGATTTGCTGCCTAAGAACAAGGAGACTGGGGGAGGGGTCACCCTTCCTTGCAGCTGTCCCTTCCATGGCACGGTCTCCTGCATCCACGACTCTGCATGAATTCCGTGTGGGAGAATGTGTTTGCAGCTTTGCAAGTCTCTAACTAGTGGTAAGATCCTCACTGGTGTCCCTTGCCTGGAGCCGAGTCTGTGTGGGTCACACCCGTCCCTTGGTGCCTGGAGGTGGCAAATGGCCACGGGAAGGGAAGGGCCACTGCATCAGCCCACCTGGGAGGGCTTCCCACCTCTGGTTCCCCAGTCACTTAGCCCTTGCTCCTGTCACAGCTTTCCAGTATATATACATATATTTTAAAGATTTTATTTATTCATTCGAGACACAGAGATAGAGAGAGAGAGAGAGAGCTCGAGCAGGGCGAGAGGCAGAGGGAGAAGCAAGCTCCCCGCTGAGCCAGGAGCAGGACGTGGGGCTCGATCCCAAGACCCTGGGATCACGACCCGAGCCAAAAGCAGATGCTTAACCATCTGAGCCACCCAGGCGCCCCTCTCCAGCATATTTTAAATACAATGATTGCAGTCTGGCTTTTTCTCCCTGGTCCAGTGGAAGTGTTTGACTGCATGGTTTACATCATCCTTCTCCCCACAGTGGGAGCCCTCTGATGGCTGCAGAGTTGTATGTTTACTCTGCATCCTGATTCATCAGGATTGTTTTCCAAGTTTGCTGTTTTTATTACTTATTGTCTAGGATTCCCAGATACACTATCATATCATCTACAAATGGAGCTGATTTTACTTCTTTCATTTTTTTTGAGATTTATTTATCTATTTTTTTAAAAGATTTTATTTATTTATTTGAGAGAGAGAATGAGATAGAGAGAGCATGAGACAGAGAGAGCATGAGAGGGGGAGAGTCAGAGAGAGAAGCAGACTCCCTGCTGAACAGGGAGCCCGATGCGGGACTCGATCCCAGGACTCCAGGATCATGACCTGAGCCGAAGGCAGTCGCTTAACCAACTGAGCCACCCAGGCGCCCAAGATTTATTTATCTATCTGAGAGACAGAGACAGAGAGAGAGAGAGCATATGGTGGTGGGGGCGGGGTGGGAGAAGCAGAGGCAGAAGGAGAGAGAATCTCAAGCAGGTTCCACGCCCAGCACGGAGCCCAACATGGGGCTGGATCTCATGACCCCATCATGACCTGAGCTGAAATCAAGAGCCCCATGCTCAACCACATGAGCCCCCCAGGCATCTTCTTCCTGTTCTAATGCCTGTCGTTGTCTTGCTGAGTACTTCTGATACAATGCTACATTGTGATGGGGACACTTCTGCTCTTCTTATAATGTAACATGATGACTTTAGGGGATTATGTGTTTCTTGAATATTTTTAATCAAGAAAGGATATTTAACTTATCAGAGGTATTTGCCAAGTCTGTAGATTTACTCCTATGATATTTATTTTCGTATCTATTAATATGAGGAACTATATTAACAAATTCCCTAATATTTAACTATCATTGAATCCCTGGAATATATCCTGTTTTGTCATAGTGTATTACTTTCTTAATGTGCTGTTGGATAATGTTTGTTAATATTTATTTAAGATTTTTGCACTGATATATCTAAGAGATATTAATCTGTGATTTTCTTTCCTTTTACAATTTTGTGTGTTGCCACTTCTTTTTCTTTCCAATGAAGCCAAAATTCAGGCTTCAAAACCTTTTCCTATAGCACCGATACTTGGAGTCCTTGATTACTCAAGGAAATACTTGCTTCAATCTTTATTTTCTTGAGTTTTTCTTCTCATCATTTCTGCTTCAGTGTGTCTTGCTTGCTGTTGAGAAGTCTGATATCAAGCTATTTTTTTCTTACATATATTTGGGGGCCGTAGGTACGAAGGACTATTTCTGGATCCTCTAAACCCCCACTCCCACTGAGCTGGTGTTCCTCTGGGGCCCAGGCCGGTCCGGAACTGGTGCCCCCGCCCCGCACCTGCGCCCGACCACTCGACCCTTGGCTGCCCCCCCGCCCCCCCTCCATGGCTGCAGCAACCCCCCAGCTGCCCCGCCCCCCCGCACCTCCGTCCCCTCCACTCCACCCACCCACCCACCCCCACACCCCCACACCCCCAACCCCTCCAATCCCCCCACCCCCGCAGGCCGGTCTCTAAGCTGCTCTTCCGCTTCCTTCTCTTGGCTCCCTTTCATCCGTCCTCACTTTTTTTTTTAAGGTTTTATTTATTTATTTGACAGAGAGAGGCAGTGAGAGAGGGAACACAAGCAGGGGGAGTGGGAGAGGGAGAAGCAGGCTTCCCACTGAGCAGGGAGCCCCATGCGGGGCTCGATCCCAGGACCCATGACCTGAGCAGAAGGCAGACGCTTAACAACTGAGCCACCCAGGCGCCCCAAGTACTTTCCTCTCTTACTTCCTTCTTTCCATTTGCCACCAAGCCTCCAAGGGTCTGTGCCCCGAGAAGGGATACATTTGGCTGCCCCACGTCCCGGTCACCTGTGGCCAGTCCTCTGGCCACCAGGTCTAAGTCCAGCTTCCACGTAGCCACCAAGGGGCCAGACCCTCCCCTTCTGGGGCTGGCTTTGGTCTGGTTCTGCCACCCTTGGACTCTCCCTTCCTTTCTCCCCTTTCCTCCAGGTCTCTCCCGTGACACCCCTGTCTGCAGGTGCCCAGGTCCAGACAACTCTGCCAGACTGCGTCTGTCCCTCTGCAACGACATACGGCATCTCCATCTCCTGGGCATGCTGAGGTCACGGCAGAGGTTGGGGTTCTGTTGCCTTTCTGTTGACCTGCATTCCCTTTCTTGCTGTAAAAAGTAAGTAGGCTTGGATATAAGTAGCTGGAAGTACCCCGGGGCAGCCCAGAATTCAAGAGGGGGGGCGGTTAATGTAAGATTCTAAATTTATTGGTGGTATATAGAAAAACAATTGGGTTTCATATATTGATTTTATAGCCTGTGACCTTTCTAAATTCATGCATTAATTCCAATAGTTGCTCTGTATCTCATATTGCACTTTCTAAATTCAGAATCATAGGGTGCCTGAATGATGGCAGGTTGATTTCCTATCTTAAATAGAAGTGGTGACAATGGGAGAAGCAATCACCATAGGGATGATGCAATTATAGGTACCCCTTATCAGATTAGAAAGATCCCTTACATTCCTAGTTCACTCAGAGAGTTATCATAAATTGTGTTGAATTTAATCAAATGATTTTCTGCATATATTGGAATATAGTATGTTTTCCCTTTTTGGGGCCACTGGTGATTTTCTAATATTAGAGTACATTTTCATTAATTTTTATGGGAGATTGCCCTGGAATTTTCATTTCTTCTAATACCTTGTCCATTTTTTTCAAAATCTAGTTAACACTAGCATCTTAAAATTAATTAGGGAGTGTTCATTTCTTCTTTTCCTCTGAAAGAGGTTCTGGAAGAGTCATACTATCTTTTCTTTGAATGTTTGGAAGAACTAACTAGTGAGAGCCTCTAAATCGGAAGTTTTTCTTTGTGGAAAGTTTATTTTAAATCAGCTTTTTGAAGTATAATTTGTAAAAATGAAATGTACGAATTTTAAGTATACAGTCGCATGGGCTTTGACAAATACATGCAGTCCTGTCACCACCACCACAGTCAACACACGGAACCCGTCCTCACGCCCAAAGAGTTCCCTGGCGATGTGGTTTTAGAATATAGGTGAGGTTTGGTGGGGTGGGGTCCGGAGCCGATGACCAAGGAAGAATTCCTGAGAGGTCTTTGGTGCAAAATCGTGGTTTTATTAAAGCCCAGGGACGGACCCGTGGGCAGAAGGAGCTGTGCTGGGGTTGTGAGAGATTCTATACTTGGGAGTTGAGGGAAGTAAAGATAAGGGAGGTTTCTAAAGGATTTTCATCTGCTGAAGGAGACTCACCGGAAACCTGAGGCCTCGCTTTAGTCAAACCAAGGTAGCAAAGCATTAACATTAAGACAGCTGGGAGCTTCCTGGAGGAACACTGTACTCCGCCTTCCTCAGGTATCTGTCAATGGGCTGCAGGTCATAAGGACGTTTAGTTTTATCTTCATTTCCTTCTGGAAGTTAAGTTGTTGATAAGAACGCTTTTTTCTTGAAATCATGAAGACATCTGTAAACTGCAGGAGACTCAGGTCTTGCAGGACTGTGATCTCTCTAAGTTAACCATTTGTTTTTCTGTCCCTTAGCTTTGGGGCAGGCAGGAGTGCCTGAGGAAGGTCAACACACACCCCACCTGCGGGGGATTCCAGCTCCTGGGGTTGCGGGGTGTCTGTCAGCTTGGGCTTGTTCCTCAGCTTGCCTTCCCTCCCTCATCAGAATCACACAGTATGTATGACTTTTTCTCTCTTCCCCCTTAGCGTAATGCTTTTGAGACTCATTCAAGTCATTGCTTTTATCTGTAGTTTATCCCTTTACATTTGTTTGAAAACAAAATTCAACTGAGTAAATCTTAAAGATGTTCTCGGCTCTATTCACCAATTCATGAATTGGGCAGCATCCCATCTAAGCTGATAGAAAAGAGCCCTGAGGAGCTTCATGAAATAGAAGACTTTTCTAGGCAGAAGGGCGCCGGACGTGCAAGTTCCACGGCAAGAAGTCACCTTCCTTTAGGGGACGGCAAGGGTCCCTCAGGCCCATCACCTCCCGGGTGCTGAGCCGGTGATTCCAGATTGGCTGGTTTAAGGTTCCCTTGCCCAGCGAGCTGAGACTGCAATTAAGTCTCGCTGGGTTTGCTCAGCCTCAGAGACTCTGTGGGGGGCTGTGTCTCGTATTTAACACGTTGCTAAGTGGAGATGCAGATGTGTGAACAGGACTCGTGTGAACACCTACATCCAGGTCTGTTTCCCTTCCTTTGGGGTAAAAGCCCAGGAGCGGGATTGCTGGGTCACGTGCTAAGACTAAGTTTAACTGTATAAGAAACTGCCAAACGGGGCGCCTGGGTGGCTCAGTCGGTTAAGCGACTGCCTTCGGCTCAGGTCATGATCCTGGAGTCCCGGGATCGAGTCCCGCATCGGGCTCCCTGCTCAGCGGGGGGTCTGCTTCTCCCTCTGACCCTCCCCCCTCTCATGCTCTCTGTCTCTCATTCTCTCTCTCGCAAATAAATAAAATCTTAAAAAAAAAATTAAAAAAAAAAAAAAAAGAAAAGAAACTGCCAAACATTTTCCCAAAGAGCTGCACCTTTTTGCACCTGCTCTGGCCGCATGCGGGGGATTCCAGCTCCTTCCCCGGGGCGCTAGCGCTGAGCGCTGCTGTCTCTGACGGTGGCCGTCCCTGCACACGCGGACGGCGGTGTCTCCTCCTGGTTTCATTTACATTTTCCTAATGGCTGAAGACACCCAACATCTTGTCCTGAGCTCTTTGCCATGTGAGCTGCTTCTTTGGTGAAGTGTCAATTCAGACCTTTTGCCCATTTATCATAGGGTTGATTTCTTATTATTTAATCATATGCACTGTTTTAATATACACAAATATTTACTCCTTGCTGTGGATTTCAATTTTATTTCCTTAAAGTGTCTTTCAAAAAGCAGAAGTTTTTAATTCTGATGAAGTGTAATTTTATATGTTTTTCCCGTTAAAGATCATGCTGTTTGAGTCCTAAGAAACCTTTATCTAGCCAGTCATGCAAGTGATCTCCTGTACTTGTTTCTAGAAGTGTAAGCTCTTCTGTTTACACGTTAGACCCATCCCACAGATAAATGACGGATAATTACACCCAGGGCACAAGGAACCACGCGTATGGTTAGAGATATGGGTTGAGACGTACTTTTCTCATATGAAAGTCTAATTATTCCAGCACCACCTACTGGAGGGACAATCCTTGATGACTTTATAAAAATCAACTGACCATACATGTGTGCATTTATTTCTGAACCTGCTGTTCTGTTCCACTGATCCATGTGTCTGTCCTGATGCCCAAAACAAAACTTTTTTTCTTTTTTTATTTTTTAAAAGAATTTTTAATCTCTTTATTTTCCATTTTTTAATTTAAATTCAATTAATTAACATATAATGTATTATTGGAAAACTGCCTTAATTACTGGAGTCTTACAGTCAGGCTTAAGACCAGGTAATGTTGTATCTCTGGATTTGTTCTTCCTTTTCAAAAGTGTTTTTGGCTGCTTTAGCTACTTTGCATTTTCATGTAAGTTTTTTATTCCTCTCTTCCCAGCAGCCAGCTGAGGGCTGACTGGGGTTGCATGGAGACCCGTCTGGGGAGGATTGGAACCTCAGCAATACTGAGTCTTCCAATCTGTGAACAAAATATCTCTCTCCCTATTTTCAAGTCTTCTTTAATTTCTTTTGACATATTTTGTTGAATTTATTGCTAAGTATGTCATGGTCTGATGATATCCTGAATGACACTGATTTTTAAAATATTTTGTAATTTAATTTAGGTTTTTTTTTTTTTAGAGAGAGAGAGCAAGTGTGCAGCAGGGGCAGGGCAGAAGCAGAGGGAGCGGGAGAGAGAAACTTAAGCAGGCTCCATGCTGAGTGCAGAGCCTGATGCAGGGCTGGATCCCACGACCCTGAGATCATGACCTGAGCCAAGATCAAGGGTCAGTAGCTCAACTGACTGAGCCACCCGGGCACCCCTTTTGTAATTTAATTTTAAAAATTTTTATTGAGGGGCGCCTGGGTGGCTCAGTCGTTGAGCATCTGCCTTCGGCTCGGGTCATGATCCCAGGGTCCTGGGATAGAGCCCCGCATCAGGCTCCCTGCTCAGTGGGAAGCCTGCTTCTCCCTCTCCCACTCCCCCTGCTCGTGTTCCCTCTCTCGCTGTGTCTCTCTCTGTCAAATAAATAAATAAAATCTTTAAAAAAAAAAAAAAAAAAAAATTTTTATTGAGGTAATTGTAGATTCACATGGAGTACATTTACCCAGAGTCTGCTCATGGTTACATTTGCAAAACTAGATATGATATCACAACCAAGATGCCGACATCGATGCAGTCCACCAATCACACTCCCCACGTACTCCCTTGTGTGTGTTCAGTCCTATGATCTTATCACCGGAGTGGGTTCCTGCGTCCACCACCACGGTCAAGATACCGCACATCTCCATCAGCACGGGCACCTGCCCCTTGGCACCACCCCACTGCCTCTCACCCCTCCCTCCCTAACCTCTGCCAATCGCAAATCTGCTCTCCATTTTTAAGAGTTTATCCTTTCTAACCTTTATGGAAGTGGAGTTGTACACGATGCATCTTTTTGGCATCGGCTTCTTTCTCAGCTTACCTCCCTGCAGATTCATCCAAGTTGTGCGCATCAGTAGTTGGTTCTGTTTGACTGTCAGGGAGGGCTCCAGGTGTGGTCGGGCCACGGTTTAACAGTTCACCTGTTGAAGGACAGCTGGGCTGTTCCCGTTCTTGCTCACAACTAAAAATGCCGTAAGCACGCACGTGCACTGCTCTGAGGAAATGCCCAGCAGTGCAACTGCCGATCGTATGGTCATTTCCTATCTGGCTTTACTGCCAAACTATTTCCAGAGTGGCTGTACCATTTCCATTCCCTCAAGCAGCATGTGAGTGGGGCAAGGGGATCCCCAGACACTTCAAGAAGTCTGGGGTGCAGGACGTGAGGTGACCTTCTTGCCCAGAGCCCTGAGGCATCACCCTGACCTGTTAGAGCGGAGTGCGTGGGAGCTGCCGGGAGCCCAGCTGAGCTGTCGGGTCCGCGGAGCTGATGGAAGAAGGAGCGGCGCCACCTTCCCTCCTACTGGACAGTGTGAGCAAAGGCTAAAGCGGGGAGAAGGTGCCAACTGCCCTGTCCCGTTGTCTTCTGTGCGCCAGCCTCCCTGATGAGGCTCGGGCGGGTTTTGAGGACCCGGGGATCAGAGAGAGGGGGAGGGCTAGGGTCATGGTGGAGGTGTTTTCACGTCCCCCGTCCGCCCTCCCGTGAGGAAGCCAGAGGGCACCCGGGCTGGGCGTGTGAGTGAATGTGTGTAAGCGCGGACCCCCAGGGCTGCGGTGCGCAGGCCGAGCCCCATGAGGCCCGCGCTGGGAGGCCTGTGGTCGGGCTCAACGCACACATAGGGTTTTAACTGGGAGCCCGACCGCACACGCCTTGGTCTCCGAGGACCTGAGTGCGAATCCCAGGCTACCCCATCGTACACCCGAGTGGTTGGGACTTGAGCTGCTGGGATCATAACCAGCACTTAGTGTGAGGCGGCAGTGGGCCAGGGCCGCGAGGACGTGCCCGTGAGTCCCGACAGTCTCCAAGCCAGGAAGACGCCTCACAGCACAGACGGTCTACTCTCGAGACCAGGAGGCTTCCTCCTGAAGTTGGCGGAGTCTTCCTTACCCGGTGGCAGGTCTCGCACAGCATGGCCCCGGCCAGTACCCTGAGTGGTACCCTGAACGGTAGCCCGAACGGTAACCCGAACGGTACCCCGAAGCTCACCGGGAGCCTTGCAGGGTTGGGGCAGTGTCTCGATGGTCGGGGCACGTATAAGAAACACAACCCCATGTGGCACCTAAGGTCCCCCTGGAGACACAGAGTTTGTGATGTCAGGACTTCCATGAGAATAACAGGGCCCCCGACGTGGCCTCCTTTCCTGGGGTCTCCCGTCCAGTTTGGTGGGTTCCGTGCAGCCCTGGGTCTCTGGGGTACTTTGGGGTGGTCAGCTGTAAATGGTTGTTCGTCCATGACATCGGGTACACCTCCCCCCCCGACCGGGCTGGGCGACGTTGGGAGGGTTTCTGTGCATGGCAGCCAGGAGCTGAGGCCCCCTTTGCCATGTTGGGTGTGACCCCAGGATCACTGTCCACTCACTGTCACTTGGAAAGGCGGTGCCCAGAAGATTCTATCTTTGTTTTGCTTTCCTTTGTTTTGTTCAGAGGAAGGAGAAAGCTTTCCAGAGCAAGTCTGGAGAACCGAGATGGCAAACACCCCCCTGGCCCACGCCTCCCCAGGTCTCAGAGTCTCTGTTGGCCGCGGTCATCTGCGTGTCCTGTTGGGTAATCAAGACTTTACACTAAAAAAAATTATTCCCCATTTTCATCTGGAACTTTAGTCTGGCAGGGTTGGGTACAAGGCGACGAAAGCATTATTAGGGAAAGACATTCAAGAGTTGCTTAGCACAAGGTCCTGAACTGCTTCGCTAGTTGAAAATGGGTTTACGGACATGCTTGGCAGCCGGCTTGGTGGTCGGTCTATTGGAGTCTTCAGACAGCGGCGAAGGGGCTGGAGTGCCCCCACGGGCAGGCCGCGGCGTCAGTCCCTGGAAAGCAGTGTGCACAGCTGAACGAAGGGCCAGATGGGAAGGCCCTTTTAGGGACCTGGTGCCTTGACCCCAGACTGCTGCCCCAGACGTGTGGTCCCGCTGGGGTTGTCTTGTCCCCTCCTGTCAGCTGCCTCAGCCTGCCCCCTACTTGTCCGTTAGCACACGCGCGCTCACCGCTGTGGCCTAGGGGAGAAACGGAGCTGGGAGAGCCCCTCGCCCGCCCTAAGACTGGGCCGGATGCACAGCTTGGCTGCACCCCATGGCTGTTACTGGAACCTGAGCAGGAGCCAAGCCGAGTCATGGAGAGCCCAGAGAGTGGGGCCCGGGCAGCGGAGCTCACTGGGCTGAACTGGGAGAGAACGTCAAGGCAACCAGGATCCAACAGACCCTCTGGACGGGGCAAGAAGCCCAGTGGGATCCACCTGGAGGCACGCTCTGCCCCTCAGCTCAAAGCCTTTCAGCACCTGGCCTTGGCGGGGTCTGGCCGGGTCTGGCAGGCCCACAGCTTTGGCTGCTGTTTCTGCCCTGGAGGGACATAGTCCGGGCAAAGGCCCAGCTTGGGATGGTGTCTGAATTTCCGTGGGCCACCCTCTGGGGGAGCAGGAGGTGACAGGCTGGGCACCTGCGTGTTCTGGGATGGAGGGCACTTTTTCTCTGCATTTAGCTGAAAAATGAAGGTTACAGAAGGGCCACTCCAGTGGGCAGCCACAGGGTCACAAAATGCTTATTGGGAGACCTGATTTTTATCCAAGTGCCCATCCCGACGGGGGACTTGTTGTATGCGCCAGTCTGAAGTGCGCCAGTGGGCCACTCACAGCCCATGAGTCCGGCAGCCCTGCGTGCCCCCAAGGGGGCCTGACCTGCAGCAGTCCTTGGGGGTGGGGGGCTTGGGGCGAAGGCCGGCAGGTGTGGATGACAATGCACCAACACCAGTGACACATTCTGTGGGGGACAGCAGTCCCCTTCGCCTGGGGCCAGAAGGTCCCAGAAGCATAATTCTCCTTCCCTCCTGCTGAGCCTGAACCTCAGTACAGGATTTCCTGTCTCTCCTGGTGACCAAGGGACATAAGCCTCACTCCAGCTCTTGATTTCTGGAAGCCAAGGGATCTGGGCAACGGGGCCTCCCCAGCCCCGCCCCCCCCCGACAGGGCTCCTGGCCTCCCTGCAGGGAAGCCAAGGGTGACTAGTAACTGAGGTCCCATAAAGGGTCTTGCTGACCGCAGGCTGGCCATCTGGCTCTTCCCTGACCCCTCGGAGCCTACTCCTCCTCCTGTCCCCCAGCCACTGCAGCTTCCCAGACACTCCTTCCCAGTGAGATCAGAAAGAAGGCCAGGAGGGCAGCTGGCCATTCAGCAATCGCGTCCACTGTGCCCGTGGATGTCCCTCGCCCAGCAACCAAGAAGCAGTGGCCGCCCTCGACATGGCCACTCCCCGCTCACGGGTGCTGACAACTGTGTGGCCCAAGCACGTCCCTCTCTGCTGTGGCCAGGACACCAGGCAGTCAGCCCCGGTTTGGGGAACTTGCCTCACTCCTCCCTGGAGAGACCCGCCTGCCCCCCACGCCCCAGCCCAGGCTCCTTTTCCACACCTGCATCCCACACCACCATTCTTCCCATCTTGGCTTTGTGGATTTCACAGTCCCAAATTCACATTCAACTCAATCACAGCATGGATGGACAAATGAATAAACATATAATATAATGAATGGACTTCCTCCCCCCCCCCCCCCCCCCCGACTTCTTCCACTGCCTCTAGGCCCCCTTCCAAGCCGGGAGAGGCTGCACAGCAGGAGAAGGCAGGACCTGAGGCTCACTGGGGCTGCACCTGGCCAGGTGGCGTCCCTAGGACTTGCCCCCCACAAGGCAGGGAGGAGGACCTCCTGGCTGGTCCCCTGGGTGGGCTGGAGGAGAGATGACCCCAACTGGCCGCACACTCTCATTCATGACCAGCATATTCTGTGCCTGCAGCCGTTACTGAGAACCTGGACCACGGTGGGGAGGGGGCTGTGTGGCGGTCTGGGGAGTGCGTGGAGGCCCCAGGAGCCCAGTGGCCACTGGTGGGGGTGGGGGGAGGGCAGAAGTCACTGTGGGGGCCCGGGGTGGCCCTCCCCCAGCACCTTCCACCTCGCAGCCACCCTTCCGGTCTATCTGCCCCCTTGCCTCCTGCTGGACTCCGGAGGGCAGAGGGCTGGGCTTGCTTCGTCCAGGCAGACTCCGACCCAGGGCCCACACCCTGCCCCTCTTGGCAAGGCGCTCAGAAGGATGCGCTTAGAAGGATGCCGTTCAGGGAATAAAGGCCAGAAGGAAACACCTGGGAAAGAGTTTACTGACAGGACAGGGTGTAAAAAGCTGTGACCACCTGACACCCAGCGAGGGCCCCTGGGCAGGGGGTGCTGCGTTTTTGGGGAGCAACCTGGGGAGACAGGGCAGGAGGGGGCTCAGAGGAGAGGGCAGCATTCCTGCCCTCGGGGCATGGACTCCATGCTGCATCCTCAGTGCCAGGCTGTCTGGGGACAAAGATTCTCTGCTTGACCAAATTCTAGTCAGGCTCCGGAACCTTCCCCCAGGCCCATCTGCACCCTCCGGTGACATCCAGTTTTAGCAAGAAGTCCCCACCCTCCACCCCTGAAGCCCTCCACATCTGATCAGTCTCCTCACACCCCGCCCCCCCCCAAGGTGAGGTCTGTCACCTGGCCTGCCTTCAGCAAGAATCCTGGGAGGTGGGTTCAGCCTGGCCGCCCCCACCCCTGCCGGCTCCTCTTGGTCACTGTCCATCCGCTGACCCGCAGGCTGCTCCTTGCCTGTAAATCCCATGGCCCCCGCTGTATTCAGAGTGGAGGTCATCTCCCCCTCCCGCGTTGGTCCTTGTGCCTGTCCAGACCCACCCCTGCAAATAAGTCTTAGCAGGCTTTAACAAGTGTCCGTGGATTTTGTTTCTTTAACGCTGGCTCCAGTAAGAACAGGTCCTGGGGAACCCAGGGCCCACAGAGAACACAGTTCAGGTCTTGAAAACAAGAATAACTAGCCGGGACAAAGGGAACAGGGCCCTGGGAGGATGAGCCCGGTGGGCAGGGTCCAGGGCTGTGCAGGTGATAGGATGGGCCCAGCTCCACACTGGGTCCAGATCTTCCCCAAGCAGGGGGCATTTTGATGAGAGAGTCAGCTGGGAGAAGGATGCCTGCGGGAGACAGCTCAGCCTGAGCTGAGGACCTCAGTCCCCAAAGCCCCAGACCCAGCTCAGCCCCGGGGGCACACATGTGTGACACAGGGAAGAGCCTGTCTGTCCACTCCGGCTCTCACAGGCTCCAGAACCTCTGCAGGGCCCCAGGGCTTTCCAGGGTCCTGGGGGCAGCACAGTCCCTCCGGTGGAGGGGGGCGGAGGGGGGCGGAGGGGGGCAGAGGGGGGCGGAGGGGGGCGGAGGGGGGCAGAGGGGGGCGGAGGCGGGGTGGAGCCCAGGGTCAGTAGATACAGAGCCCAGCAGGCCTTCGTGGCCTCAGGCTAGAGGCCGCTCTGAGAACTCACTGGCCCTCCTCCTCTCTGCCTCCCCGACCAACCCTCACAGCACTCTACGAAGAATGAGAAGATTAAAGATTTGGAGTCTGTGATCCGATCACCCCTCCCCTTCCCCCCTTCCCTTCACTCCTGGGTTCCCAGACTGGCCTGGCTCTCAGCATTTCCCCTGGAGGACGGTGTCCAAGTCTGTTCTCCAGTGCCGAGCATCCTCCTCCCCCTCTCCCCCCCAACCCCAGCCTCCACCTCTCTCCTCCACCTCTGACACCCAAGGGAAGGGCCCTGGAGGCAGGGACCCAGTCCTCCAGAGGTGAGAACAGGGCCCTGCACCTCAGGGTCTGTTACATACAGGACGAGAAGGAACCGAGCAGAGGCTGGGGCTGAGCCCACCCAGGGTATGGACCCGCAGGGGGGAGACGCAGTCTGCCCTCCTTCTGCTCAGTGGCCGAGGTGGCTGGTGGCCAAGGCTGCCGTCCTCAGTGGCCCCAGTGCAGGAGCTGCCGAAGAGGGGCTGGGAGGTCCCCACCAGCCCTCCCCAGGCGACCCTCCTGAGAAGGCCAGCAATCTGCAGCGTGGTGGAGGGAGAATGCAGGAAGGGATGCTGAGCTAGTAGCGTCCCGGGAGAACCAGGATGGGGGGGCAGATGCGGGTCTGGGGAGGTAGGGCCCAGGGGAGGGGAGGGAGCCTGCTGCCAGGGGCATGGGGGGGCGCTCCGGTGAGGTCTCCTTGTGTGCTCCACCCCCACCCCCCCACCCCACCCCAGGCTGAGGCTCTGGCGCCATGGAGGGGCTGGTTCCAGTCCTGTGGGCTTTGCTGGTGTCTGCGGAGTTTGCTGGCAGCAAGAAAGAGCCAGGTAGGGGCGGGCGCGGGGGGCGCGGGGCTCGCAGGGCGCGGGGCTCGCAGGGCCTGGGGCTCGCAGGCCGCGTGGGCAGCCCTCTCCACCGGGGCCCCCTGGCTGCCCCACAGGTGTGAACCTGAGCTGTTACCAGTGTTTCAAAGAGACCAGCCAGGCGCTGTGCACGCCCACCGTGTGCTACCCCACCGACCAGGTCTGCGTGTCCAACGCGGTGGTCTTCCTCAGCAGTAAGTCTGGGGGCCGCGGGGTGGGGGGCAGGGCTGGGTCCTGACGCCCCTGGTCCACAGCCCCACTGCGCTCCCCTAGCACTGGACCCCCGGGGGGAGCACGCACACATTCTGAATTGTTCTCTTTCCGAAGCACCAGTTCTTAAATGCTGCCCCTCCAGAACTGCCCGCAGGGCAAGGGCTCGGGTGTAATTGAACGTACAGGGAGACCCAGGCGTCCAGACGGATGACTGCGCAGAGGAGACTCAGCCAGGCAAGGCGCTGGCCCAGGACGCCTGGCTGCCCACTGCTGTCCACCGCGCCTCGCCCCGCCTGGCTGCTGTGGGGCTTAAGTAATAAGACCTGACTTTAAAAACAAGCCTTAGAGGAGATTCTAAAGTGGAACGTGAACACATTCCCTGTTGAAATATCACAGAGCAAACCACTAGAAATACTCCTCTATAAAATTATAAAAATATCCAGAGAGAACTGGATGTGGAGAGGCCCATCTGCTCTCCCGAGAAAGCCCAGAAGCCGCCCAGAGGGTTCCAGGGCCCCGCGGGCCTGCGCAGCCCAACGCAGCCGCCCCCCTCCGTGGCTTCAAGGCCTCCGGGCCTGGCTGGAGCGTCAGTCACCGAATCCGCTCCGCACGCCGAACCTCAGGAGGTGTCTTGTTCCCTGGTTGTCCAGTAAGGATGCAGGAAGGTCCCTGTTGCACAGCCGGGCTTCCCGGAGACGAGCCTGTCAAGGGTCCGCGCGGTACGGCCCGCAGCACGTTTGCCGGACACACTGGGCAGGCTGGGGGGCGGCGCTGGGGACCGCTGGGCGGGGCCGCGAGCGTCAGGCCGGCATCGCGCCCGCTGGATCCTTTCCACCTCGACCGCTCATTTCAGGGGGCAGGCCCAGCCCCTCCCCGCGCTTCTGCCACCTGGGGGCGGCACTGAGCGCCCTTCCCGAGGCTGCGCCCCTTCCAGGCCTGGCTTTTCCTTACCGAGGGAGGGAATGTGCTGATGCTGAGGACATCGGTGCTGGGACCGAGTGCGGTTTGAACCTCTTCCCCCGCCCCCCCACCCCCGGTTGGCTTTTCCCTTAGCAGTTTCCTTTACCTGGGCTCCACCTAGGGGTTCTGTGTCCGGTTTTGTGGCCTGAGGGCCTGGGGGGTGCCTATTAGTGGCCCTCCCTGCAAGGAGCAGACATTAGTGGGCTCTCTTTAGGGGCCCCCTCACCTGGGCCCTGACCTTTGCCCCCAGATCTCTACCCTGAGCACTGGGAAGAGGGCGCTGGGAGCTCTGGGAGGAGGAGGCCGGTGTCTTGCCTGCCTTCAGGTGCCCCAAACCGAGCGGCACCCAATGGCCCACGAGCTGCCATGATACAACGTAACATGATCACCACATCATACAACCTGATATAATTCAACAGGACAGACTTTAACAATCCACACAACCAGCAGGACATAACGGGGTACCATATAATAAAGGGGGAGGGTCATCTCTTCTACAGTTTGGGTGTTTTGAGTGTTTTCCTTTTTTCCGATGTTCCCTTCAGAGGCTTCTGCCACATCCTTAAATGAGCAGTGGGAGGACAAGGCTAAGTCCAGGACTGGGCGAGTAGAGGGGACAACCACGTCCAGTCTCTGTCCACTCCGCTCTACCCCACATCCCCAAGATTTGCAGGCTTCTGGGGGGGGCCAGGGTGGTCCAGGCCGTGTGTGGCTCCAGGGAAAAGCCCGCGCCAGGCCAGCAGTCCTGAACCCTGATTTTGTTGTGACCTCGAAGGTGACCGTGCGGAGCCATGTTCCCACTACCCTTGAGGGTCCCACAATTCTCTGATTCTCAGGTCAAGTTCTGCTTTTTGCCACATGGCAAAAGTTCTGGTTTTGTTTCACATGGAAAACACCCCTCCCCCACCTCCATGCCTCTTCCTGTGACCACCCGCCCTCCTTCCTGCAGGCTGGCAGACACCTGCCACCGCCTCTCTTTTGCAGAATCAAAGGTGACACTTTCTCTCAGCAAGCGCTGTGCTCCCAGGTGTCCCAACACCAACATGAAGTATGAGTGGACACTGGGACCCAGGATACTAGGCAGGATCATCAGGCAGTGCTGTTCTGGATATCTCTGCAACAGGGCACCCACCATACGAGAGGGTCCCTGGGCCCTTCGAAGGGGGGTCCTGCTTGGAGCGGGCCTCCTCTGGGTCCTGCTGTGAGCACCTTCCCCTCTTGGCCCCACAGACCCACTGTATCCTCCCACCTCCTGCTTCAGCCCTGCCCCCATCCTTTTCAAGACACTGGGTGGGACCTCCCCCCTCTGAGGTTGCAGGAAGCATGCTGTTGCCTCCGTCCCGGACCTGGCCACTTCTCCCATCTCTGGCAGGGGCCCTTTGTTCAGACAGCCCGGAGAATGTAGCCCAGTCCCGCTTGGAGGAGAAAGGGCATATCCCAGTATGGGGTAACGGCTCTCTGTATAAGGTTGCTCACCCTGAACACACTGTTTAGGGCCCTGTCGGGGGCAGGAAGAGCCTGGGCAAGGCCAGAGGGTGGCTGCAACCCGGGCTCTGGCTTGGACTTGGCCAACCCCCTCCCCCTGGCCCAGCCCCATCTGCCCGTAGGGGCACAGGCAGAGTCAGGCTGTGGGTGCCCACCTGTGCATTGAGACCACGACCACCACTCCTGGAGACAATAAACTCATTGCCTGACCACTCCGTGCTCCTGCTCCTTCAGCTGCTTCCGCCTGCCAGGCCCAGACCACATCCCTCCAGCCCACCTCTCTACAGACCTGTGTGGTTGCCCATCGTCCATGACAGAAGCGGTCAGATCTGGACAAGACCACCCAGCTGGGCCAACCGAGCATGGGGATGGCCCCTGGGTTCTGGGTCTAGCACTGCATAAGCAGGAGGCCAGGGGGCCAGTAGACCACTGCGTGGACGTGGGGGAGACACTGGAGGGTGGCGGTCTGGGGCGTGTGGGTGGTGCCCATGTAAGGTATTAGGATGCAGAGACGCTGGGAAGGAACGGCTGGACAGTGGGGCCGTGTTTGTGGGCAGCTGGGTTGGAGAGAGTGAGGGCTGATGGAAGGGCTTCCAGGACAGCCCCCTGCCTGGCCAGGGGGAGGGTCGCCCAGGTGAGGGCACAGGTGAGGAGCAGGTTGGGACGGGTAGAACCAGTGACAAGCTCAGGACTGTCCAGGCTGAGCTGGAGCACCCACAAGACACCCCGGGGGACGTCCTGGAGGATGGGGCTGAGAGCAGGGCCCTTGTGTAGGGGACGAGGAGGAAGAGGAGAATCTGTGGGGGGGGGGTGGCATCAATAGGCAGCACATCCCCCAAAACACAGGAGAGTGCTGCTCCCCACTCCCAGCTCGTCAGGCCTGCCTGACCCCAAGTCTGCACACCTCCACCCCCCACGCACCTCCAACTCCTCCCCATTGCCCCATCTTCACACCTCTCCCCTGCCCTGGGGTCTTCACCCCTCCCCACCAGGGTCTGCACCAGCCTGGCTCTAGGTCCTTACACCTGCCTTCCATGGCACCTGCACCCCATCTCCAACTACTTGTCATTTCCCCCACGGACTCAGGTGGACCTGGCTGCCCCGTGGTGCCCCAGGGCCTTTGCAAGTTTGGGACAACCCTGGGCCTTGGCTCACCTCTGGAAGCCGCTGGAGTTAAGCTGAGATCTCAGATAAGATGCCCCAAGATTCTCAGCCTGGAGCAGACCTTCACTGTGCTTGTGAGTTTTCATGCTGAATTTAAATGTCACCTCATAACCGGGCTGTCCGGGCAGGCCTGTCGCCATCTGTTGTCCGAATCTCCCCACTCAGGGGCCCTGGCACGTTGGGGCATCAGGAGTCTCTGGTTCCCTGAGCTTTGGGCTGGCCAGAAAGCCAGTGCAGAGGGGAAATGACCACTGGTGTAAACAGTTGGGGGTCTTCCTTCAGAGCTGCATTTACCTAGGAAGTATGTGTGTGTGATCTGGGTCAGGGGCCACTATGCCCTGTGTCCCCATGGCCCACTCTTCCAGCCACTCTCTGCTTCCCTCTCCATGAAGATGAGCACCTTCGGAACTGGGGCTCTGGTCCCTCCTCTGGATAGGGGACCAAGGATTGCAAGCCCTCAGGGCAGCCTCTTGGCTGGAAATCAGAACATTTGCTGAATAAATGGGCACATTAGTCGCTAAAGAATGAGTGAGGGAAGCATCTAGGAGCAGTGGGGAAATTACCCAGAGTGGTGACAAATGCTTAGCGAGACTAAGACGTGGGGCTAGGGGCACCGGAGCGGCTAAGAGGGCAGCCCGCCCTCCTTCAGGGCCCCTGCGTCCTACCCAGCCGCTCCGCTTCCCAAGTCCCCAAATGCCAGGTGATCGCCCCCCCCCAGACACCAAGCAACATGGGACGACTGTAGGGCAACAGGAAGACTGTGCATTCTGTGGGTAGGGCTCTACTCATTTATTAGTTCCAGGAGTTTTGTTGTTGACTCTTTGGGGACCAGGGTCTCCTTCACGCTTACCGCTAGAAAACTCAGGTCCTGACACGAGCCTATCACCTCATGGTGATGCCCGGATTTGCCGGCTCATCTCCATCCCGGCTCATGCCCTGCCTTCCCTTTCTTCCACCCCACCTGCTTCTGATTCTCCTATTTTGCACTACCTTAACTCTAACTACGAAGTGGATTTGGTGAGTCAGTGTCTATAATTTCTCTCTTTCTCGACGCTGGTCCTCGGTGCTGTGCGCAGGGCGTTGCCTTGGGGAGCTGATGATGCTGATGATGACACAGCCCCGGCGGCGAAGCTTGGGTCTCTCTGCCCAGACACCCTGCATGAGACGCGCTCTCAGGACGCACCTGCCCAGCAGCCCGGGGCCAGTGCGCTGGTGCAGATCTCGAACGGAAAAGCGGGCCGTGAGGCTGTCCGGTGTTGCCTCCACTCCCCTTAGCCTGGGAAGTAGACCCAAAAGCCCCTATTCTCAGGCTGGCATGTGTGCCGTATACACTGGGAATTAGGTCACATGCTCACTTCATATGCAAGAGAATCCACCGTCCAGTGTCCCCTGCAGGCTCCTGTCCCGTCCAGCGTCCCCTGCAGGCTCCCGTCTCTCGTAGCCCCCACCCCGCCCCGCCCCTGGGGCGAGCACCTGGCGGCCGCTCTGCCCCGCTGAGCCTGGGACACAGCAGCCGGCATTCTCGATTTGTCCTCCATGTCCAGATTTTATCATTTAACAATAAATCATCCCATGGGCCGTGTTCTCTGACCATACCCCTGTAAATGAAATAGAAATACAAAGAAGATAAACTTGAAAATACCAAATATTTGGAAACTAAACTATGGCACTTCCATCAGTTTATCTGTCAAAGAAGAAATTATAGCAGGATTCTTCAATTCCTTGAACTGAACAGGAATAAAGATCAGTGCAAACTTACATTTTAACATGAAAGTGGGACTTTGAGGAAAAGGTAAACTGAGGCCTTACGGGAGAGGAGGGGGGCTGAGATCTAGCGCCTGCAAACCAAACGGAAATAGAGAAGATCCACAAACCGACTGACCAATGCTGGTGGGCAGGACTGGAACAAGGAAGGAGTGCGCGCTCACGCAGCCTCTTGCACGTAGGTCTGCTCAGCCAGGGCTCTGGGGGCCTTGGGAGGGCAGCCGGGCACCCACCGGCCCAGGCAGTCGCTCCGAATCGGGAGCGTGGTGTACGAACTTGTCAGAACTCACTGAGCTGGGACGCCTGCGTGGCTCAGTCGGTTAAGCGTCTGCCTTCAGCTCGGGTCATGATCCCAGGGTCCTGGGATCGAGTCCCGCATCGGACTCCTTGCTTGGCCAGGAGCCTGCTTCTCCCTCTCCCTCTGCCTGCTCTGCCTGCCGCTCCCCCTGCTTGTGCTCGCTCTCTGACAAATAAATAAATAAAAGCTTAAAAAAAAAAAAAAAAAAAAGGAACTCACTGAACTGTCCACTTAAAAAGGGGGCTTTTTTGCCTGTATGTAAATCACACTTTGGCAAAGTTAACTGAATTGTCACAAGAGATTCATTGCATACCTCTATGGAATAAAGTTGAAAATTCAGAAGAAAGGGAGTATTTCCTGGTAAAAAACACAGTTTTCTAAATTTAACCCAAGGAGTAAAATTTCCAAGTTTCTTGTACAAAGCGAGCGGAACATTGACTGCCGATGATGCTGATGATGACACAGGAAAGGAAATTCTGGCACTTCTGCACACCGGGGCAACAACATAATGCTTGCAAACCCAATTCCACAGCGTGTTACACAGTAACATGTGCGTGCGCGACGCGCGCGGGGAAGGACTGGCCGCACCTCTGCGCCCCCGCAGAGGGAGAAGGGTGAGCACGTGTATCACCGCCTCCCAGCGTCGGATTGGAGGCGCAACCAGAGAAAACGACTGGAGGCCTGAGAATCAAGGAAAATACAATCCGTATGTGCAGCCGACGTCATAGTATATTGGAATGTGAACAAATGTGTGACCATTTGGAAAAAGCCAAATCTGCATCTTTGTACATGCATGCACACATCACACATAAGAACAAACTAAGTGGTAAACAACCAAAACTATACAAATACCAAAAGAAACAACATGTGAATATCTTTGTAACCTGCGTGTGGAGAAAGGCTTCTGGAGTACAAATCAAGATCCAAATGCAAGAAATAAAAAGATAGATTAATTTGACTATATAAAAATACAAAGTGGGGCGCCTGGGTGACGTCCAGCTCTTGATCCCAGCTCAGGTCATGATCTCAGGGTCGTGGGATCGAGCCCTGCATGGGGCTCCATGCTCGGCAAGGAGTCTGCTTGAGATTCTCTCTCTCTCTCTGCCCCTCTCCCCCTAAAAATATATATAAAGATTTTCCATGGGACACACACATACCAGGGGCTATAAAGACCTCTTTAAAAATTGAGGCAGGGGGAAGGCCAAAAGTCTGATAGCAAATATGAGCAAAATATGGAAAAACGTAACAAAGATGATATGAAATACCACTTAAACATAAGAAAATATGTTTGACGGCACTGTGAAAGAAACTCAAATTATCGCCAGGGAGGTGGTGCGGCACCTGCTGGGGAGGGTGCATGAACAGCAAGGGCGGCACGCTCAAGGCTGTTCTGCTTCAGGGGAGGGGGGAACCGGCAGGCCCCCACCCCTCTCCCACTGAACGCAGCTAGGAACCCAGATGAAGCCCATGGAGGAGCTGGGTGAGGACTCTTAACAGAAAACAGTAGCAGAAAGACTGGGGAATAAGACAAAAATTCGAAGTGCCACCAAACTGGCGGTAAGTTTCCCCTTTTCATTTCCTGTGATGTTCCCTGGACTTGACTCAAGACAGTCCACAGCCTGGATGTGGTACCAGAGCATGAACAGAGGAGCTCCTGGAGAATCCCTCTAGACCTCACTCGATCCGCGGGAAGAGTGCAGGGCCACTCTGAGATCCTGCATGTATCTAACATTCCGAGGGAAGGAAACTCACCTCTGATCGGCGGAGCTGTGATTCCCAGACAGTGGGGTAAAACCCACTGACTTTTTTCTCTCCACATCGTCCTACTAATGTGGATGCAGGACGTGTACAGCACCGTGGGACAACGAAGCCCCAGCTTTCTGACGGGATGACTAAAAAGAGGAAACCCAGGTAACTGGAAAGTGCCGGAGAGACTGCAGGCAGGGAGAAGCTTGGGAACGAAATTCCATAAAGGTGTTTATGAAAGCCCAGGCTCACTTCTGAGCTGTGCATGCATGGGTTTGGCCCCGAACACCAGAGACCATGAAAACTAAACTATGGGACTGACCTCCACCAATGTATCAGACTGGTCGCTGGGTGTCCAAACTCTGCAAAATCTTTGAGAACTGAACTAATGTAGAAGCCAGAACCGATAAAACGTTGATCTGCCCTTGCAGCATAAACCCAACTGGGTTGACTGTCTGCCAAAACAAAAATATCAACATTTTCCAGAACATGGAAATAAGATTCAGCGGCTCATAATCTAACATTCAAAATGACTCTTTTTAAAAAAGATTTTATTTATTTAATTGAGAGAGAGAGAGAGAGAGCATGAGCAGGGGGAGGGGCAGAGGGGGGAGCCCCATGTGGGGCTCGATCCCAGGACTCCAAGATCATGACCTGGGCCAAAGTCAGATGCTTAACCGACTGAGCCCCCCAGGTGCCCCTCAAAATTACTCTTTACACAGAAGATCAGGACAATCTCAACTAGGAATTATCACACAAAGTCTTTAAAGCAGTTATTGTAAAAATGCTCCAAGAACTAAGGGCAAATACTCTTGAGATGAATGGGAAGATAAGTCTCAGCAAGGAAGGAAAACATATGAAGAATAACAAAATGGGAATTGTAGGACTGAAAAATACAGTAACCAACATAAAATACTCACCAGCTGGGCTCAATAGCAGGTTGGGATGAGAAAAGAAAGCCTCAGACAACTTGAGGACAAATCATAGCAATTATCCAGTCTGAATAACACAAAGAAAGGCATTGAAAAAATGAACAGAGCCTCAGGAACAATATTAAAAGGTCTAACACCTGTGTAAATGGAAGAAGAGGACAAAAAAATGGGGTGCAGGAAAAATGTTTGAAGAAATAATGACTGATAATTTTCTGATTTTGGAAAAAGACATGAAAATATAGATTTGAGAACCCCAATGAATCCCAAACATGAAAACTCCAAAGAAATATACATGCAGACATATCATACTCAAACTATTTAAATACATTGATGTCACAAGTCAGGGTTCTCACTGTGGGAGAAAAGAGATAAAAAGTACAGAAGGGGGAGGAATTATAGAATATGCTGGCGAGTGGGAAGAGGTATGAGTGTGAATACACACCCTCTGAAACACCCACCAGCAATAAGCATGCACTGGCCCAGATGTTGGTTTTCAAATATTATAAAGTAACACTTCCTTCTCAAAGGAATCTGAACTTTAAAAGAAAAAAAGAGAGAGAGAGAGAGAGAGAAAGAGAAAGCTAATCCCAGGTATGGAGAGGAAAGAAAGAGTGAAGTGCAGTCAGATCCCAATCAGTGTAGAAGAAATAATGGAAACATATAATGACCACTGGCAAAAATCCACAATAATAATTGTTTCAGGCGAGAATCATCAACAGATACTAAGCATGTGGGCAAAAGAACGATGAGAAATAGTGTCTCACAAGATGCGCAGTAAACGCTGTGGGACAGGTGGAACTTTGCTGTGGAAAAACCTGGCGGGTGCCACCTTAGCCAAGTGATCAAACTGAACCCCACTGGGGCCAGAACAAGTCAGCTTCACGGGCCTCCTGATGCATCGAGAGAACACAACCATGTTCCCGTGGTTCCCATTTTGTCAAAATGCTCAAACTGAATTTAATCACGAGTAAACAACTAGGCCAAATGAAAAGACTCTCTACACAATTACTCTTCCAAAAGTGTCAGGATTACTTTGCTGAAAGAAACCAAGACTGGGACCTGTCCCAGGAGATGAGACCAGCAAGTGATATGTGCGGTCTCAGACTGGATGGCGGGCTGGGGAAGGGCCCAGAAGACACGACTGGTAAGATCAGAGCAAGACCTGTGGATCGGATGATCATGTGTCAGCGCCAAGGTCGTGGGTTTGGTAACTGTACTATAGTTGTATATGACAGTGACATTTGGAAAATCTGTATAAAGTGTTATATAGAATAATTCTTGTACTCGGTTGCAACTTTTTTATAGATCTGAAGTTATTTCCAAATGCAAGTTCTAAACTATGAGCCTCTCTGGGGCGCCTGGGTGGCTCAGTCGTTAAGCTCTGCCTTCAGCTCAGGTCATGATCCCAGGGTCCCTGGATCGAGCCCCACATCGGGCTCCCTGCTCAGTGGGAAGCCTGCTTCTCCCTCTCCCCTCTGCCCATCCCCCGCCCCGTTGCGCACTCTCTCTCTCTCTCTCCCTTTTTCTCTCTTGCTCACTCTCCCTCTCAAATAAATAAATAAAATCTTAAAAAAATAAACTATGAGCCTCTCAACAGAACATTAATCTCTCTTCTTCCTTCACGTAAGTACAAAAGGAGAAACATTTCACTCCAACTACCACACCTCACTGTCTCCCAAACGTTTTGAGAAGGGCGTGTTCCTCATTCATCTGTTCTACATATTTAAATGAATATTTAAGATGCTCTCTTTCTAACGACTGTGTGGGGGCTTTTTGCATTTGTTATCATTTAAATTTTTTTTATTTTATTTAAATTCAATTAATTAACATATAGTATATTATTCATTTCAGAAGTAGAGTTTAGTGATTCATCAGTTGCATATAACACCCAGTGCTCATCACATCCCGTGCCCTCCTTCATGCCCATCACCCAGTTACCCCATCCCCCCACCCCACCTCCCCTCCAGCAACTCTCAGTTTGTTTCCTACAGTTAAGAGTCTCTTATGGTTTGTCTCCCTCTCTGATTTCATCTTATTTTATTTTTCCCTCCCTTCCCCTATGATTCTCTGTTTTGTTTCTTAATTTCCACATATGAGTGAAATCATATGGTATTTATCTTTCTCTGATTGACTTATTTCACTTAGCATAATACCCTCTAGTTCCATCCACGTCATTGCAAATGGCAAGATTTCATTTTTTTTTTAATTTCCCCATTTACTCTTTTTTTTTTTTTTTAAGATTTTATTTATTTGACAGGGAGAGCACAAGCAGAAAGAGAGAGAGAGGGAGAAGCAGGTTCCCTTGCCGAGCAAGGAGCCCGATGCGGGACTCGATCCCAGGACCCCAGGATCATGACCTGGGCCAAAGGCAGCCGCCTAACCGACCAAGCCACCCAGGCGCCCCTCATTTTTTTTTTTTGATGGCTGAGTAATATTCCATTATATATATATATAAATCACATCTTCTTTACCCATTCATCTGTCAATGGACATTTGGGCTCTTTCCACAGTTTGGCTATTGTGGACATTGCTGCTATAAACATTGGGGTGCAGGTGGCCCTTCAGATCACTACATTTGTATCTTTGACATAAATACCTAGTAGTACAGTTGCTGGGTCGTAAGATACCTCTATTTTTAACTTGGTCAAGATTAGTTGACCTCCACACTGTTTTCCAGAGTGGCTGCACCAGCTTGCATTCCCACCAACAGTATAAGAGGGTTCCCCTTTCTCCGCATCCCCGCCAACATCTGTCATTTCCTGACTTGTTAATTTTAGCCATTCTGACTGGTGTGAGGTGGTATCTCATTGTGGTTTTGATTTGTATTTCCCTGATGCCAAGTGATGTTGAGCACTTTTTCAGGTGTCTGTTGGCCATTTGGATGTCTTTGAAGAAATGTCTGTTCATGTCTTCTGCCCATTTCTTGATTGGATCATTTGTTCTTTGGGTGTTGAGTTTGATAAGCTCTTTATAGATTTTGGATACTAGCCCTTTATCTGATATGTCATTTGCAAATATCTTCCGCATTCTGTACGTCGTCTTTTGGTTTTGTCAACTGTTTCCTTTGCTGTGCAAAAACTTTTTATCTTGATGAAATCCCAATAGTTCATTTTCGCTTTTGTTTTCCTTGACCTTGAAGACATGTCTAGCAAGAAGTTGCTGTGGCTGAGGTCGAGGAGGATACTGCCTGTGTTCTCCTCAAGGATTTTGATGGATTCCTGTCTCACATTTAGGTTTTTCATCCATTTTGAGCCTATTTTTGAGTATGGTATAAGGAAATGGTCCAGTTTCATTCTTCTGCATGTGGCTGTCCCATTTTCCCAACACCATTTGTTGACGAGACTGTCGTTTTTCCATTGGATATTCTTTCCCGCTTTGTCAAAGATTAATTGACCATAGAGTTGAGGGCCCATTTCTGGGCTCTCTATTCTGTTCCATTGATCTATGTGTCTGTTTTTGTGCCAGTATCATACTGTCTTGATGATGACAGCTTTGTAATAGAGCTGGAAGTCCGGAATTGTGATGGCACCAGCTTTGCTTTTCTTTTTCAACCTTCCTTTAGCTATTCAGTGTCTTTTCTGGTTCCATACAAATTTTAGGATTATTTGTTCTATTTCTGTGAAAAAAGTTGATGGTATTTTGATAAGGATTGCATTAAATGTGTAGATTGCTCTGGGTAGCATAGACATTTTCACAATATTTGTTCTTCCAATCCAGGAGCATGGAACGTTTTTCCATTTCCTTGTGTCTTCCTCAATTTCTTTCATAAGTGTTCAATAGTTTTCTGAGTACACATCCTTTATCTCTTTGGTTAGGTTTATTCCTAGGTATCTTACAGTTTTTGGTGCAATTATAAATGGGATCAATTCCTTAATTTCTCTTTCTTCAGTCTCAATGTTAGTGTATAGAAATTCAACTGACTTCTGTGCATTGGTTTTCTATCCTGCCACTTTGCTGAATTCCTGTATGAGTTCTAGAAATTTTGGGGTGGAGTGTTTTGGGGAGGTTTTCAAAATAGAGTATCGTGTCATCTGCATAGAGTGAGAGTTTGACTTCTTCATTGCCGGTTCAGATGCCTCTTATTTCTTTTTGTTGTCTGATTGCTGAGGCTGGGACTTCTAGTACTATGTTGAACAACAGTGGTGATAGTGGACATCCCTGCCCCGTTCCTGACCTTAGGGGGAGAGCTCTCAGTTTTTCCCCATTGAGAATGATATTCACTGCAGGTTTTTTGTATATGGCTTTTATGATATTGAGGTATGTTACCTCTATCTCTACTCTGTGGAAAGTTTTAATCAAGAAAGGATGCTGTACTTTGTCAAATGCTTTTTCTGCATCTATTGAGAGTATCATATGGTTCTAGTCCTTTCTTTTATTAATGTGATGCATCACACTGATTGATTTGCAGATGTTGAGCCACGTTTGCAGCCCAGGAATAAATCCTACTTGGTCGTGGTGAATAATCCTTTTAACAATGTACTGTTGGATCCTATTGGCTAGTATCTTAGTGAGAATTTTTGCATCCATGTTCATCAGGGATATTGGTCTGTAATTCTCCTTTTTGGTGGGGTCTTTGGTTTTGGGATCAAGGTAATGCTGGCCTCATAGAATGAATTTGGAAGTTTTCCTTCCATTTTGATTTTTTTAAACAGCTTCAGAACAATAGGCATTAATTCTTCTTTAAATTCTTGGTAGAATTCTGTTGGGAGGGCATCTGGCCCTGGACTCTTATTTGTTGGGAGTTTTTTTTTTTTTAAGATTTTATTTATTTATTTGACAGAGAGAGAGAGAGCACAAGCAGGCACAGTGGCAGGCAGAGGGAGAGGGAGAAGCAGGCTTCCCACTGAGCAGGGAGCCTGATGCGGGGCTCGATCCCAGGACCCTGCAATCATGACCTAGGCTGAAGGCAGCCACTTAACAGACTGAGCCACCCAGATACCTGTTGGGAGATTTTTGATTACTGCTTTAATTTCTTTGCTGGTTATGGGTCAGTTCAGGTTTTCTGTTTCTTCCTGTTTCAGTTTTGGTAGTTCATACATTTCTTGGAATGCATCCATTTCTTCCAGATTGCCTAATTCGTTGGCATATAGTTGCTCATATATTCTTATAATTGTTTGTATTTCTTCAGTGTTGGTTGTGATCTCTCCTCTTTCATTTACAATTTTATTTATTTGGATCCTTTCTCTTTTCTTTTTTTAAAAGATGTTATTTATTTATTTGTGAGAGAGAGAGAGAGAGAGTGCACACACAGAGGGAGAGGGAGAAGCAGACTCTCTGATGAGCAAGGAGCCTGATGCGGGGCTCGATCCCAGGACTATGGGCCAAAGGCAGACACTTAACAGACTGAGCCACCCAGGTGCCCCTCTCTTCTTATTGAAAGTCTGGCTAGGTATTTATCGATCTTAATCTTTCAAAGAACCAGCGTCTGGTTTCATTGATCTGTTCTACTCTTCTTTTGGTTTCTAGTTCATTGATATCTGCTCTGATCTTTATTATTTCTCTTCTCCTGCTGGGTTTAGGCTTTATTTGCTGTTCTTTCTCCAGCTCCTTTAGGTGTTAGGTTAGGTTGTATATTTGAGACTTTTCTTGTTTCTTGAGAAAGGCTTGCATTGCTATATACTTCCCTCTTAGCCACCCTTACTGCATCCCAATGGTTCTGAAGAGTTGTGTTTTCATTTTCATTTGTTTCCATGAATTTTTTTAATTCTTCTTTAACTTCCTGGCTGACACATTGGTTCTTTAGTAAGATACCCTTTAACCTCCATGTATTGGTGTTTCTTCCAAATTTTCTCTTGTGATTGAGTTTAAGTTTTAAAACATTGTGGTCTGAAAATATGCAGGGAATAATCCCAATCTTTTCATATTGGTTGAGACCTGATTTATGACCCAGTATGTGATCTCTTCTGGAGAATGTTCTATATGCACTCGAGAAGAATGTGTATTCTGTTGCTTTAGGATGGAATGCTCTGAATATATCTGTGAAGTCCATCTGGTCCAGTGTGCCATTCAAAGCCCTTGTTTCCTTGTTGATCTTCTGCCTAGATGATCTGTCCATTGCTGTGAGTGGGGTGTTGAAGTCCCCTACTATTATTGTATTATTATCAATGTGTTTCTTTAATTTTGTTATTAATTTTTATATAATTGGTTGCTCCCATGTTAGGGGCACAAATATTTACAATTTTAAGTCTTCTCATTGGATAGATCCTTCTATTATGATATAGTGTCCTTCTTCATCTCTTATTACAGTCTTTCATTTAAAATCTAATTTGTCTGGGGTGCCTGGGCTGCTCAGTCGTTAAGCGTCTGCCTTCGGCTCAGGTCATGATCCCAGGGTTCTGGGATCGAGCCCCGCATCGGGCTCCCTGCTCAGCGGGAAGCCTGCTTCTCCCTCTCTCACTCCTGCTGCTTGTGTTCCTGCTCTTGCTATCTCTGTCTCTGTCAAATAAATAAATAAAATCTTTTAAAAAAATAAAAATAAAATCTAATTTGTCTGATATAAGGATTGCTACTCCAGCTTTCTTTTGATATCCATTAGCATGGTAAATGGTTTTCCACTTTCTCACTTTCAATCTGGGGGTGTCCTTGGGTCTAAAATGAGTCTCTTATAGACAGCATATCAAAGTGTCTTGCTTTTTTATCCAATTTGATATGCTGTCTTTTTTAAAGATTTTATTTATTCATTTGACAGAGAGAGACACAGCAAGAGAAGGAACACAAGCAGGTGGAGTGGGAGAGGGAGAAGCAGGCTTCCTCTGAGCAGGGAGCCCAATGCGGGGCTCAATCCCAGGACCCTGGGATCATGACCTGAGCCAAAGGCAGACACTTAACAACTGAGCCACATAGGCACCCCTACCCCGTGTCTTTTGATTGAAGCATTTAGTCCACTTAAATTCAGAGTAACTATTGAAAGATATGAATTTAGTGCCATTGTATTACCTGCAAATCAGTTTCTGTATACTGTCCCTGTTCCTTGTGGTCTTTGTGACTTTTGTGCTCTCTTCACTTTTGTGCTTCACTTAAAGGATCTCCTTTAATATTTCTTGCAGGGCTGGTTTAGTGTTCACAAATTCCTTTAGTTTTTGTTTGTCCTGGAAACTCTTTAACTCTCCTTCTATTCTGAATGACAACCTTGCTGGATAAAGTAGTCTTGGCTGCATATTTATCTCATTTAGCACCCTGAATATATCATGCCAGTCCTTTCTGGCCTGCCAGGTCTCTGTGGATAGGTCTGCTGCCAATCTGTTTCTACCCTTATAGGTTAAGGGCCCTTTGTCCAGAGCTGCTTTCAGGATTTTCTCTTTGTCTCTGAACTTTGCAAACTTCACTATTATATGTCGAGGTGTTGACCTATTTTTATTGATTTTGAGGGGGCTTCTCTGTGCTTCCTGGACTTGAATGCCTGTTTTCTTCCCCAGATTAGGGAAGTTCTCAGCTATAATTTTCAAATAAACCCTCTGCCCCCCTCTCTTTCTCTTCTTCTGGGACCCCAATTCTAATATTATTTCACTTTATGGTATCACTGATGTCTTGAATCCTCCGCTCATAATCCAGTAGTTTATCTCTTTTTCTCAGCTTCTTAATTCTCCATGATTTTGTCTTTTATATCACTGACTCTCTCATCTGCCTCATTTATCCTAGCAGTTAGAGCCTCCATTTTTTATTGCATTTCATTAATAGCCTTTTTGATTTTGACCTGATTAGATTTTAGTTCTTTTATTTCTCCAGAAAGAGATTCTCTAGTGTCTTCTATGCTTTTTTCAAGCCCAGCTAGTATCTTTATAGTCATTGTTTTGAATTCTAGTTCCAACATCTTACTTATATCCATATAGATTAAATCCCTGGCAGTGAGTACTGCCTCCTGTTCTCTCTTTTGGGGTGAGTTTTTTCATCTTATCATTATGTCCAGAAAAGAATAGATGAAAGAGAGAGAAAATACAAAAATAGCAACAATGACACCAGAAAAATATTCTCTAAACAAATCAGAAGAGAAGAAACATCAGAAAAAAAAAGAGAGAGAGAGAGAATAAAATCCAACAAGAAGTAGAACAGAACTTGGGATGCTTGGGTGGCTCAGTCAGTTAAGCATCTGCCTTTGGCTCAGGTCAAGGTCCCAGGGTCCTGGGATCGAGCCCCAAGTCAGGCTCCCTGAGGGAGCCTGCTTCTCCCTCTGCCTCTGCCACTCCCCCTGCTTGTGCTCTCTCTCTCTCTCTCTGACAAATAAATAAATAAATAAAATCTTAAAAAAAAAAAGAAGTAGAACAGAACAATAAACTAGATCCTGGGTGTATTTTGGTCTGCTTGTTAGAAGAAACTAGATCCCAAAATAGGAAAGAAAGAAAAACATATATATACAAAAATAAAATTGAATACAATGAAAGGAAACCAAAAATTATATATATATATACATACATATATATATATATATGTATATATAATGTAAATGTAAACATCAAAATTAAAAAAGACTTTAAAAAAGAATTGATAAGGGGCACCTGGGTGGCTCAGGTGGTTAAGCATCTTCCTTTGGCTCAGGTCATGATCTCAGGGTCCTGGGATCAAACCCTGAATTGGGCTCCCTACTCATCAGGGAGTCTGCTTCTCGCTTTGCCCCTTCCCCCACCCCATGCTCATGCTCTCTTTATCTCTTTCTCTCTCTCCCCCCAAAAAATAAATAAAATCTTTTTTAAAAAATTGATAAAATAAGAAAATAGCTGAAAAGGAAAAAATATATAATACCGGAAGACTAAATAATAAGAAAAAACCACAAATGCTGTATACTTCCTTCCCCAAGAACTGGAGTTTTGCAGTTCTGTGAGATGGATAAACTTGGTGTTCAAGGAAGTTCCTGCTGGTCTGGGGAAGGGGCCTGTTGCACTGATTCTCAGGTGTCTTAGCCCCGGGTGGAATTGCACCCCCCTTGCCAGGGGCCGGGCTCAGTGTAAGCAGCCAGAGCCGATGTGGGGGATGAAAATGGAAGCCTCTGATCTCCAGCCCTGGAGCCAAGAGCTCTGGGCCCATTCCTCAGTGAGCCCTCATGGAAAAGCAGTCACTCCTGTCTCCCTGGTCTCTGGGCACACTCCACGCTCACCTGGCCTGTGACCCAGCGTTTCTATCTCAGGCATGTGTAACCCCTCTTCAAGTCTCCAAACCCTGCAAACTCCTGTGGAGCCCACGTGCACCGTTCCTCCCTGGGGAAGAAGTGGGGGGGTCTCCCCTCTGTTCTGCCTCTTGCTGGGCCTCTGCTCGAGAGCGGTCACCTGATAGGCCCCTGTTCGCAGATGATGGCACCACTGAGCTGAGAACACACTCCCTCGCTGACTGCAGCCGGCTTCCCCGCTCCGATGCCTGGCAGCTCTGCCACACTCAGACACCGCTGTTCTTTTTGTGACCTCGGGGATCTTGAGACCACACTGTCCCACTAGGATTCTGCCCAATTCACCACCTGAGTGCCTTTCAGGCAGGGACGTCCCTCACCGGAGAAGACTTCTAAAAGTTCTGATGTTGCTCTCCACTGCTCTATCACTTTCCGGTCGCTGACTTACTGAGTTTCCCTCCCCCCATGGTTTATCTTCCCATATAGCACCCTGAATTCACATCGCCGCACCTCCTACCTTGCAGAAAGTGGTCACTTTTCTCTTTGTAGAATTGCAGCAATTCTTTTCTCAGATCTCTGGTTGAGTTCACAGGTGTTCACAGTGTGTTGACAACAATCTAGCTGAATTCCAGGGACCAGATGAAATTAGGGTTCCCTACTCCTCTACCGTCTTAACTCCTCTCCCTAAAGACTGTGTTAATTTGAAAAGTGTCTCTTTTTGTTTTCACTTTTACATGTGAAAAGATTGTATTTCTCTTGTTTGTGATTGATTTCTAGCTTGACTGTATCCAGGTCAGAGAGGATGGTCCTGAGATATGAGACAAAGAAGAACTTTTGAGAAATGATAAAATCTGGACCCCTTGAACAAAAGCAATATCCTGGAAGGTCTTGTTCAAGTTTCAGTTGAACACCTGAGTGCCAGGTGCATGGGCGTTTAATTCCTTTCCTGGAGGAGAGCCCGAGGGAGCCCATTGGACCAAGTGTTTCAGGAACGAGAACATCACACGACGAGCTGTCCTCTTTCACCTCAGTGAGCAAACCACAACACCTTCTTCCTCCACATTAAGTATCATTGAATAAAAATGGTGAAAGTAAATATCTGTGTATCATTTCTGATGTTATAGGGAATGTCACTGATGTTTCCCTATTTCAAATTGGTGGTTTTTTACAGATAGCCTTTATCAAGTTAAGTTAATACTCTTCTAGCCCTACTTACGAGAAGTTTTTCATGAATTTGTGTTAAATTTTTTTCAAAAGCTTTTTCTTGAAATGACCAGGTGACTTTTTCTCATTTAATCTGGTCCTGAAATGATATTTTTTTATAGATTTTCTAATTTCGAGCATTCCTTGCATTCCTGGATTAAACCTACCTTGGTCATCTTGAATTACTTTTTTACACATACATATTTTTTAAAGAATTTATTTATTTATTTGAGAGAGAGAGAGAGCTCAAGAGTGAGCACAAGCAGGGGGAGCAGCAGACAGAGGGAGAAGTGGGGCTCCATCCCAGGACCCCAGGACCATGACCTGAGCTGAAGGCAAACACTTAACTGGCTGAGCCACCCAGGTGTCCCTACACATACATATTTTTATACATCTTTTTGGATTTGATTTGCTAAAATGTTGCTTGTAGTCTTGTTTCTTCATTTTTGAGTAAATGGTCCCATAATGTTTCTTGCCATGATTTTTCAGGTCTTTTTATTGTGTTGGCCTCTTGAATTTGGATGAGCTGGTGAGTATTCTCTCTCTTTATTCTCTGGAAAGTGCCTACTGTTGGGGTGTTCCAATGTGCAGTTAAATCCACCTGTTAGGGGTGCCTGGGTGGCTCAGTCATTAAGCGTCTGCCTTCTACTCAGGTCATGATCCCAGGGTCCTGGGATCGAGCCCCGAATCGGGCTCCCTGCTCCACAGGAAGCCTGCTTCTCCCTCTCGTGTTCCCTCTCTCACTGTGTGTCTCTCTCTGTCAAATAAATAAATAAAATCTTTAAAAAAAAATAAATAAATCCGCCTGTTAAATCATCTGGGCCTAATGTTTCCTTTAAGAAGATTTTGCCTCAATCTACTTCATATTTACAGTACAATTCATGTTATCTAATTTGAATCCATTTTTCAAATTATTTTTTCTATGAATTTTTCCACTTCATCTAATTTTCCAAAATGCTTGCTATTTCGTGTGTGCTTCATCTGTAGATATGTTCTCTTTTCACCTTATATTGTCCATGTATGCCTTACCTCTTTCGCTTCCTTGTTTGATCCCATCAGGAACTTCTTCTGTTGGTCTTGGGATGATGAGTTCTGGTTTGATCACTCCACCATCACTCTTCTTTTTCATTCATTTCCACTTTTACTTTATTATCTCTTTTTGGAGATCTAATCTGTTGTTCTTTTTTTTTTAAGATTTTATTTTAAGTAACCTCTACACCCAACATTGGGCTTGAACTCACAACCTCCAAGATCAAGTCGCACACTCCACCAACTGAGCCAGCCAGGCACCCCCATTGTTCTTTTTTTTTTTAAGATTTTAAAAAAAGATTTTATTTATTTATTTGTCAGAGAGAGCACACGTGCACAAGCAGGGGGAGCGGCAGGCAGAGGGAGAAGCAGACTCTCTGCTGAGCAGGGAGCCCCACGCGGGACTCAATCCCAGGACCCCAGGATCATGAGCTAAGCCAAAGGCAGTTGCTTAACTGACTGAGCCACCCAGGCACCCCCCGCCCCACACTGTTGTTCATTTTTTAAGTTCAAAGTTGGACACTTTTAGCTTCTCTTATTCTCTAATAGAAGTGGTTAAGGATAGAAATCACCACTTCCTTGCAACCTCAAAATTTTGATATGTAGTTTTTTCATTAGCATCTAGTTAGAGATAGTTTTGTATTTCCATTGTGATTTCATTTTTTTAAAGATTTTATTTATTCATTTGAGAGAGAGAGCAAGCATGAGTGGGGGAGGAGGGAGTGGGAGAGGGAGAAGCAGGCTTCCCATGGAGCAGGGAGCCCAATGGGGGGCTCAATCCCAGGACCCTGGGATCATGACCTGAGCCGAAGGCAGATGCTAACGACTGAGCCACCCAGGTGCCCTGTGATTTCATTTTTAATCCATAAATGTATCAGAAGACTCTTTGTAATTTACTAGTACAAATAAATTTTTACTTGTTTGTATTAACCTTTAGCTTAGGTGGGTGGTGAGTAGAGAGTGTGGCCATTGTGATAAATAAGACACGTAGGGAAAGCTGGGCCTTGAGAATGAAATTAAAGTTCTTGAAGGTAGTAGGTAAGGCTCGGTAGCAAATGCCCACCCATTCCTGTTGTGAGATGCATTCATTTTGCAGAGTCAGGTGGGGGCGGGGAAGAGAAAGCGATCAGGTCATTTGTGAGACAGGAAGTGCAAATACTGAACTGTGCTCCTCGAGAGTCAAGGGAAGACGCCTGACAGCCCCAGAGCCCGGGACGCTGGTGTCACGCTGGGGCTGTGCCCGCGGCGCGGGAGCTGTGATGTTCCCACGGCGTTGGAGCGTGCTCACATCTGTGCGGGTGTGAATCAACCCTGAGACCCATCTGTACTTAACCTTATTCTTTGTTTCATCCCCAGAGAGCTCCAAGAGGTCTGAGAGAGACACTCGGTGGATTCAGAACCAGGCAGAGCGAGGGCTGGATTTGCAGGGGTTGCCCTGTGCGGGAATCACGAAATGGGAGGGCCAGAGAGGCCAAGGCACTCACCACTTTTAGAACCAGAGAGTGAAGGACCATAGAAGCTGATAATCAGAGTCTTCGGGGATTGGAGGGGAAGAGGGAAGGGGAAGGAAGCCAAAGGTGTGACGTGGATCAGTCACGAAGGAGCGAACCCAAGGCTGAACCCCACAGCCTTCAGACGGGGTGGGGGTGGGGAGGGTGGGGGAAGGAGATTGGAATCCAATGTGGAAAAACAGGGCAGGTGTCCCTTTCTCCCACCCACTAGCCAAAGCACAGCAAGGTCCCTAAATGTCCAAGTTCCAACCCAATGTCCTCACAGACAAGACAGGGACAAGAAGCAGGACACGGGACAGGCCCCTCGACCTCAGATGTGGCCACGTCAGTGACAGGAGTTCGACATCAGATGTGGATGCTTCAGTGATAAGAGTTCGACATCAGATGTGGACACTTCGGTGACGGGAGTTCGACCTCAGACGTGGCCACGTCAGTGACAGGAGTTCGACATCAGAAGTGGCCACGTCAGTGACGGGAGTTCCACCGTGTCTTCTGGGCATGTTTAGGCTGCGGACGGACAGTTGACAACAGAGGGGTCATGGCATGCCTGCCTCCGTGATCTGGATTGATCCGGAAGTAACTTCAGGAAAATGAGTTGAGTTCAGTCCTTTAAGCCAGGGGACATTCCAGGGCCACGACCCATATCAAGAAACACACATGTGAGTGTACAGACACACACACTCAAACTCACTCTCACACATACTCACATACACCAGGAAAGGACAGGTTGCAGCTGGTTGCAACTCTTCCTCCCTTCCCGGGGATGCCCTTGGAGAGAGAAAAATAAGGGGAAAAAAAGGGTACCAGCCACACTTCCTTATAAATTTGTAATCAGAGCTTGGTATTTACTAGTGGACAGAAAAAGAAGTGTTCCTATCTTGACCTGTGTAGGCGCATCACAAATACATCTGGATGCATAGGGCATGGCTCCTGGGAGATGTCAGCATCCCCCATGTAATTACTGGAGTTTAAAAGGAAAATGTTTTATAATGCAAACACCTCTTTGTGGAAGTGATGGCCTCGTGCTCCCTCGGGAGTTCTTCTCTCTGAACATGGCCCCCAGTGTGTGTGATGTGTCAGGAGGAAGGGGCCATGGGGGTGCGCACGGCTGGGGCTCTCACGGGCCAATCTGACCACGTGGCTCCCGGTGCTTTCTCAGCCCGGTGCGGTGCGGAGCATGGCTTTCTTCGTAATGACTACGAGTCTCTGGGGTAAGAAAAAGAGGGAAAAGCAAACCCTGGGGCTTGGGTGCCAGGACGCTTGTCTCCCTGCCCTTGACACAAGACGGTGAAAGTCTTGAGGAAAGGGTAGACTGGATCCCGTGGAACTGGCCAGGTGGGCAGATGGGGGGGTGGGCGCAAGGAAAAGAGGTTCTATCTTCTGGCTGCTGCCAGCAAAGCCCAGGAAGAAGCTAGAGCTTTGGAAGCTGCTGGGATAACAAGGAAAAGCCAGAGTTTCTCAGCTCAGTGGAAACTTCTTTCTCCTGTGACCAATTAAACAGATGTCGCACTCACTTGGAAAGTAGCTCAATTAAGAACACTGATTACCCAGAAACCTATGCTGGCGGTTGAAGACCAAGCCAGGGAGCCGTGGAGTCCCAGGGGCACGCTGTCGGGGAGCTAGGGCACGGCTCACCCGACACTGAGAGGGCAGGTGCACCCCTCGTTCTAGATCCTGCTGACAGGGAGCCAGGGCACAGGGGTGGGTTGCGGGGGGAGGCAGCAGGAATCTGATGACTTGTTTCTGGCATGGGTTCTTAACCCAACACTGAGAGGGCAGGTGCACCCCTTGTTCTAGATCCTGCTGACGGGGAGCCATTACTTGGATGCGGTCATATAGCTGCCAATCCCCGAGCGGCTACAAGCTGTCATGAGCAAACACTTCCAGACATTTGACAACCGACTTGCTGCCGTGGGTGAAGGGGGGTCTTATCTCTGGAGAAGGAACTGCTCCCCAACCCACAACTGACGGGTCCTTCCAAAGCAGTGGGCAAGTTCCGAGTGCACGGAGCCTTTTGGGTGCACGTGGAGATCCTGTGCTCGGGGGCCTCCCAATCTCAGGAACTTGCACAACCCTACTCCTGGGGGGTGCGGGACATGGTGGGGAAGAGGGCCGTGTAACCAAAAGGGGGGACTGGGGTCGGGGACAAAAACCAGGTGGAATCGTGAGCTGACTGCTAAGGAACCGGATGGAACATGTGGACGCGGGCGGGGCTGGCGCTAGGGAGCTGCTCACAGGCGGTCAGGGGGCTACGGGGACCCATCGCCCCTCTTTGGGTCCCCCATCTGCCTGCTTTCCCCACTCTGGAGGAGCTCAAATCCAACTCTGAGGAGGCGGAGTTAGAAATCGGGCGGACGTGGCTCTGTGTGCACCTGCCCGCGCTCTCGCTACCCCCCAGCCCGGCGGACTGCGCGTTCGGCCCGCACCCGGTGAGGCCACGGCCAGCCCAGCCGGAGCCCCGGAGCTGGCGGGCTGAGCAGGAGCTGGTGCTATTCCGAGTGTCGCTCGTGGGCGAGGGAAGCAACCGTACAGAACACGATTCTCCAGCGGTCCGGCGGACCCCGACGACACACTTCTCCGGAGGCAGGCACGCGCCCTCACGGCCCCCAGTGTGCCCAGGCGGCCCCGTCCCACTGAGGGCTGCAAGGGGCGGGCGGAGCACCAGCTTTCAGAACAGGTGTGAACAGGTGAGAGTGGGGCGGAGTCATTTACCCAGCGTGCCCTCGGACAGAGCCACCGCCTCCGGGCAGGCTTCTGGGATTGGAGGGGCTGGCGGCGGGGGGGCGGGGGTAGCACGCACCTCATGCCTTTCCACCTCTCAGAGTCCTGGGCTCTGGTCCAGGCCCCGGTGCTCCTGCCCTGAACGTCGGCAGCACATGCGCCTGAAGGAACTTTAGTCTGGGTCATGGCTTGACCCTGTGACACCAAACTAGGCCTGTGAATGTGGCCACAGCGCCCAGCAAGAGGGCCATCCTGTGATCCTTGGCCCATCGATGCCGAGGCAGGAGAGAGGCGGCAGCAGCGTGGCCTCCCGCTCCCGGGGAGAGCCGACGCCCGCCGCTCCGAGCAGGGGCGCCCCGGCCCGATCCCTGGGAGGGACGCAGCCCGAGGCTTCCGGGGGGCCCTGGGCACCACAATAGCGCCCGCGCTACCTCATCCAGAGGTGGTGCCCGCTGAGGGCCGTCAATGGAAAACCTCCCCAGGGTGGGACAGGAGTCCTGCCCACTCCGGAGCCCTGCCCGGCAACCTCCCCGGGGGTCTGGGAACACGCATGAGACAGCATCCCCTCGGTGTCTCTGCGGTCTGCCCACCAGCTCAGGATACATGGCTGTGGTTACCATCTGGTTATTTTTCAGATGACCTGCGAGAAAGGACGTGCGTGAAGCCCGAGGGGGGCGTGCCCTCAGGGTGGCCTCCATCGGCCGGGCCTGTGGGGGGAGCAGGTTGCTGCCCCAAAGAACCCCCCACGCCCCCCCCACGCCCCCCCCGCTGCCGCAGGTCGGAGCCTGATTTGCTCCTCTGAGTACCCGGCTGTGGGTGTGGGTGACCTCGGGGGAGGTGCAGCTTTAGCGCCCGAGGGCAGGGACAGCCCCCCTGCTGCCGGTTGGGCTGGGGGCGCACAGCGGCTTCTGACACAGCCAGGCGGCCGAGGCCGGGACTAGAGAACACCCGGTGAGTTCACCCCTACAGACACACGCGTGTTTGGAAGTACACCATCTTCCCAAACTGAGCTAACTTTACCCATATTCGATGGCAGAAACACGCACGCTGGCCTCGATTCGCCCCATCCTGCCAGAAGTCCTGTGGGATTGTAGGATTTGGTGTTGGGGTACTGAGTCAGGCAGAAACGATCCTCAAAGCTCATCATGACGAAGAGGACCTTGGCTGGAAATTAGCTCGGGAGGCCTATAGAAGCCATTAGCAAATGGCCACCCCATCAGCCACACGAGGAGGGAGAGGGCTTGCCTCCTTCCTCACCCAGGAGGCTGCGCGAGGCCTTCTAACCACTGTGGCGTCTGCTGCATCTAAAGGTCAGTGGCCAGGCAGGGGTTGGGGCGGGAGGAATAATAGACTCCAGCGAGTCTGAGTCATGGAAGGACCTTGCTGGTCAGTGTGGCCTCTGAGGACCCGAGGACCACAACATAAACAGAAGCTCGACCCCGCGACCCTGCAGCTGGCTGGGCTGACCACGTCCCTCCGGAAGGGCAGGTGTCACTGACCAGCATTCCATAAGCACAGCCGGAAGCCGGAACCTGCAAATATCTGTGCTGCTCCACCTGGGGGTGGCTCGTCCACAAGCCAGAAGGGACACGGCTCTGGCTGAAGGACCACCTCCCAGCGGCGCCCCACTTCCCGGGAGCTGGAACATGAGTGAAGGTCATTTCTGCCCCGAAGGAACGGAAATGATGCTGTAATTTCAAGTGTCATGTAGCAGACATCATTTTAATCTCTCTGCCACAGGCGTACGGTATAACAAAAGGCTTATAAAATTACTGATGAAATTAAATGAAGGGGGAGAAAAGCAGGCTGGTGCCAACAATGACAGCGGGAGGAGAACGTGTCTAGGGAGGCTATTTGGAAACTGTGTCAATGCAGCACCTCTGAAAACAGATCAGACGGGAAGCAAGGAGCATTTGGCCTTTGAAAAATCCCACACACAATTAAATGCTTCCATCGACACATACGAAATCCTGACATAATCGTTGAGGGCAAGGATACAGTGTGATGGAGCCCCGGCCCCACTCCCTCCCCTCTGCCGGCAGATACCAGCCCTCTGCTCCCAGCTGGCTTCGCAGGGACTCAGCGCCTCCCACGGAACCAGGAACCCAGCTGGAATAGAGCATGCACACATGCATCACACCGTCAGTGATGGGGGCTGGAATTCTTCCCTACTAAATATTCCATTTCTCACTGGAAGTTCTGATCATGTTTAGGCAACTGTTACAAAAGTGAGGAATCTAACAAGTGTCCCCCTCCTGGCCACAGAAGAAAGCAATGTTTAGCCGCTTCATGCCCCAAGCAAGGGGCAGGCAATGGGGGCCCTGCAAACCAACTCCAAACACTCCAGCCCAGTTCTTGAGCCCCGATTGTTTAAGGCAGATGTTTCCATGGACCTTCCTTGGCTGCAAATATTGTCAATTCTCATTATTCAAGATAGTTTTGTTCTATGACGGCACCGCAAACACTGCATTAGTGAACACTAGACATTGCTCCGAGGGGAAACGCAGGGTTAGGCCCCCTGCAAGCCTCTGGCCACATGTGTTCATCAACCAATCAATATGTAAATATTTGCAAACCATCTACTAAGGGGTTAATATCCAAAATATATAAAGAACTCATACAACTCAAAAGCAAAAAAAACCCCAAATAATCCAATTACAGACATTTTCCCAAAGCTATGCAAATAGTTAACAGATACAGGAAAAGGTGCAGGACATCATTCGTCATCAGGGAAATGCAAATCAAAACCTCAGTGAGATCCCACTTCACACCTGTCAGGTTGGCTGGTATCACAGACAAGAGAAAGCAAGTGTTGATGAGCATGTGGAGAAGGGGAACCCTCACGCACTGTTGGTGGGAATGCAAACTGGTGCAGCCACTCTGGAGAACAGTATGGAGGTTCCCTAAAAAAATTAAATACAGAACTACCATATGATCCAGCAATTCCATCTGGGTATATATCCGCAGGAAATGAAAAGAGGATCTTGAAGAGATGTCTGCACCCATGGACATTGCAGCAGTATTCACCATGGCCAAGACATGGAAACAAGCTAAGTGTCCTTGGATGGATGGATGGATGGAATAGATGTAGTGTATATAAACAATGGAATATTACTCAGCCATAAAAAGAAAGGAAATCATGCCATTTGCAACAACACGGACAAACCTAAAAGACATTATGCTAGTGAAGTCAGACAAAGAAAAACAAATACTGTATGATTTCTCTTATAGGTGGAATATAAAAATAACTTTTTAAAAAACCAAGTTCACAGATACAGAGAACAGATTGATGGTTGCCGGAGGCAGGGGGATACAGGATGAGAGAAATGGCTGTGCTGTTTTGTTGGCTTTTTTGGCTTAAATAAATTGTTTAGGGGCGCCCGGGTGGCTCAGTCATTAAGCGTCTGCCTTCGGCTCGGGTCATGGTCCCAGGGTCCTGGGATCAAGCCCCGCATCGGGCTCCCTGCTCACAGGAAGCCTGCTTCTCCCTCTCCCACTCCCCCTGCTTGTGTTCCCTCTCTCACTGTGTCTCTGTCAAATAAATAAATAAAATCTTAAAATAAATAAATAAATAAATAAATAAATAAATAAATAAATAAATTGTTTATCTTTTTTTTTAAGATTTTATTTATTTATTTGTCAGAGAGAGCACAAGCAGGGGGAGCGACAGAGGGAGAGGGAGAAGCAGGCTCCCTGCTGAGCAGGGAGCCCGACATGGGACTGACCTTGAGATCATGACCTGAGCTAAAGGTAGATGCTTCACCGACTGAGCCAGCCAGGCGCCTCTGTTTATCTTTTCTTTTTTTAAAAAAAGTGGTGAAGTCCTGGACGAGGGTCGTAGCAATGGGAAGAAAGGGCTGGGGAGGTTCTGGAACCTCTGGAATCGAGCAGCAGCTGGATGTAAGTCCGAGAAGGAGAGGAATGGGGACCACTCAAGGCTCGGAGTTACTGGGGTAATGAAAGTGGCTTTTAAATTTAAACAAAGGATTCTTACTGCCAGGAAGGGAAGTCCATTTGCTTACTCTAGTGGGACTTACTCTACTCCCCTCGGGGCAATGTCCCGCAACAGCCAGCTAGCAGGGCAGAGCGCAGGACAGGTGGCGTGAGGCTGACGGCGCGGCAGCTCCAAACCTCAGGCCCCCCAGACTGGCTGTAAGGACGACCTGAATGTGGGGGCGTCCAGACCACTCTCCAGCCTCACAGCCAGCCCCCTGCTCCCCCAACCTCCTGCGCACGTTTCCTGCCACCACACAACAGCCGCGGGAGACTGAGCGTGGCTGAGGTCCCCCTGCAGCCTCACCTTCAGGCCACAATGTGCTCCAGCCTGCACCCCCTGTCTCCACTGCCTGGTGTCCGGGAGCCCCATTCTTTCTTTCTGTTTTCCATGTCAGACGGGCAATGTGCCGAGGTCATAACAAGGTTTGAGGGAGGCACATGTGAAGGGTGTGAACACCCAATCATCACGCTTACGAACTACAGAGGGGTCCCTGGAGCCCCGTCCTAAGTCCAACCTGGGAGTGGAAGGGAACGCAGCTCTGAACCCACGTACTGGGTGAATGGCGTCCCCCAAAGCTCATGCCCACTGGGAACCTCAGCATGTGACCTTATTTGGAAATAGGGTCTTTGCAGGTGTGATTACAGTGAGGCTTGCAGTGAGACCATTCCCGACCGGGGCGGGTTCTAAATCCAATGGGAGTGTTCTTGTCAGAGACAGAAAAGGACCCACAGAGACCGGGGAAGAGACCCGGCAGAGACAGAGCAGAGACCGAGGGACGTGGCCACAAGCCAGGGACACCAGGAGCCCCAGAAGCTGGAAGAGGCAGGAAGCATCCTCCCCCAGAGCCTCCAAGGGAGCATGGTCCTCCAACACCCCGATCTCAGCGTCTGGTCCCCAGACTGTGGGGGTGGTGCTTTGTTACAACAGCCCAGGACACTGACAGCATCCCCACAGCTGAGGCTCAGACATCAAGGTCTCCAGAGCCTGTCCTAAGGCCAGCTGCCCTCCACAGCCTTCTCCCACCTCCAGCTCTGCCCCTGGCCTCTGCAGGTCCAAGGCCCCTCAAAACCCCATTCTCCTCCCCAAGGAAGCCTCCTTTTGGGGGCGCCTGGGAGGCTCAGTCGGTTAAGCGTCCGACTCTTGATTTTGGCTCAGGTCATGATTTCAGGGTCGTGAAATCAAGCCTGCATCGGGCTCTGAGCTGGGCATGGATCCTGCTTAAGATTCTTTCTCTCCCTCTCCTTCTGCCCCTCCCGCCCTGCTTCTCACTCTCTCTCTCAAAAAAAAAAAAGAAAAAAGGAAGGAAGGAAGGAAGGAAGGAAGGAAGGAAGGAAGGAAGAAAGAAAGAAGAAAGAAAGAAAGAAAGAAAGAAAGAAAGAAAGAAAGAAAGAAAGAAAGAAAGAAAGAAAGAGAAAGAAAGAAAGAAAGAAAGAAAGAAAGAAAGAAAGAAAGAAAGAAAGTGAAAGAAAGAGAAAGAAAGAAAGAAAAGAAAAAGAAAGAAAGAAAGGCATTCATTCACCAAGGTTTATAGGCCCCTTGAGCGAAAGTCAACCTCGCCATTCGCTGGGACGTGATAAGCCTCCCTGCCCCTGGGGACAGCATTTACAGCATAAACGGACAATGTTCCCCCAGGACAATGACTCCCATCCACCTGAAGGGATGGAAGAGACGTCTGGGAGGCCTCCCACTTACCAGCTCAGAGCAGACAAGTGACATGTTCAAAATGTGAGGTGCGTGACACAGACATGAGTGTTGAGGAGTTTGCTGTTTTGTTTCACGTGAGGTATTTCTGATACTTCAGGGACACAAAACCAAATTTTACTCATGGTCTTTGGTCTGCAACACCC
>NW_022589721.1:34117933-34151565 GCF_004348235.1 Phoca vitulina
GATGGATGGAAGGACAGATGGATGGATGATGATGGACGGATGATGGATGGAAGGACAGACAGATGGATGGATGATGGATGGATGAATGGTCAGACGGATGGGTGGATGGACAGATGGACGGACAATGGATGGATGGATGGAAGGACAGATGGATGGATGGATGGGTGGATGGATGGATGGAAGGACAGATGGATGTTAGATAGATGACAGATACACAGATAGATGACATAGAGCTTTATTGTCTATGAAGCTATATTTGTCCCATCAAACTTATATAAAACAACAGTGTAAAGTACTTAATGTATGAACATCAGCTTTATGTAATTTGTTGGGACTCACCTACTCAATTTCATGCTGCTAGCCTTCTTCCATATTGTTTTGTGACCAGCTCACTCATTGCAACTGCTACAGAGCATTCCATCACATGACTGTATCACCCCTCATTAACCCAAATCCCCTCGACGGTCATTTTGGCTGCTTTCAGACAGTTGCTCTGGTGAACAATGCAGCCGGTCACGTTCTCTCACACGTCTCCTGCATACACATGTGAGATGTTTCACTGGGTGATGTGCCAGGAAGAGACTGCTTGATTATGGGGAACAGAATATTCAGAGAATACACCACACTATTTCCCCAGACGGCTGCCCCAGAGTATCTCTGACGTGCAGGGTGCAAGAGAATCTGGCAGTACACGTGGTCTCCATCATGTGGCCTCATCAGACTTGTGAACATTTGCTAACCTAGGGGTACAACTGACTCTTCTTGACTGGCATTTCCCTGGTAACTAGTGAAGCTGGACGTGTCTCTGCTGTGTACGTGCTCTGTGACTCACCTGCGCATGTCCCCCGGGTTATGGAAGGCTCTCCTTGGCTCCACTAAACCTCTGTAGAGTAGAAATGAGTGCTTGGCTTGAGCAGGAGGGCTCTGTGAGAAAACCCAGAGGAATTGAAGGCATGGTAACCATGGTGATCATGGGACACTGGGGAACACTCACCAAAGAATGACTTAATTTCTGATCAGCTAATCTTTAAGTCTTCCCAGCTGCACTCATCAGGTAGACCAGCTCTCCCCTGCAAGGCCTCCCCTGGATCAAGACCCCCGACCATGTTGTCTCAGGAAGATGAAAGCTTGTCTTTCTGACCATCTGTGTGTCTCCTTGCCAGACCAGACCCACATGTTGCCTATTCCCCAAGTTAAGGGATGAAGGCCCAGTGCTCTGGAGGGACTGGAGCGGGGGCCCCGATTTTCCCTTCCGAATAAGGAGGCTTGGGAAGGGGGCAGTTGGAGAGAACCAGGGTCAAGAGGTAGTGCTAACACGGGGGGTTGCAGCCCACAGGAGGGCCCCCCACCACCTGCACACCTTCACAGCTGCCCCACACTCACCACCCCGTCAGCCCCCTTCTCTGTAACCCGTGACTCATGACTTATCCAACTATCATTCTCCACCCTTCACTCATTCATCTTTCATTCTACTTGCTCATTCGTTCAGCAAAATTGCCAACTCCCTGCCAGGGGGGCTGGCCTGGGAGGAGAGTTCCAGGGATCTCTGTCCAAGGAAGGCCTGGGGTCCCGGCTCCAAATGAGCAACCTCCCAATAAGCAGCCCACCTGGGGGGGGGTAGGGGAGTACAGGATGGAGCCTGACATGGACACCCTGCCCACTTCAACACCCCCCCCAACACAAAAGCCACACAAACAGCTGAGTGCTCCCTGGGCAAAGCAACTCATACAGACCAAGCCCCCAGCCTCACTTCTGCCTCCAGACCCTCCCACACGGTCACTGAGTCTCCTGGCTGGACAGACACTTGGCAAGTTTTCCCAAACCCTTCCCTGGCCTTCACCCAGCCAATATTCCCTGGCTGCTCCCAGCCATCTGACCAGCACCAAGAAAAGTGTGAGATTGGGGGAACTTGGGCACAGTGAGGGGTGGGGGAGACTTGCCTTCAGCCTGGGAATTTTGGAACTTCAGCAAAGGCAGGTGATATGACACCCACCTTGCCCACAGACTCTCCTCCTCTACACAAGGGCCCCACCCTCTATCTCTCCATCCTCTAGGACGTCCCCTTGGATGTCCCGTGGATGCCCCAGCTCAGCCTAGACAGCCCTGAGCTTGTCACCGGTTCCACCTATCCCAAACTGCTCCTCATCTGTGCCCTCCCCGGGGTGATCCTCCCCTAGGCCAGGCATGGGCCGTCCCTTCCATCAGCCCTCACTCTCCCCACCACCCAGCCGTCCCCTCCCAGAATTCTGAATCCTACTGCCCTAGACAGGCACCAACCACCCTGTCACATGCTCTGGTCCCCGACCGTCCAAGCCCTCCCCCACCTCCACATAGTGACCCACTGGTCCTTCTGAGAACCTGGATGTGAGCCCATGAGTCCAATACATGGTCAGCTCTTCACTGCCCACAGGCTGGACTTCAAAGGTGTCCAGGCCAGCCTGGTTCCCTGAAATTTGGGCTCCTCAGGCTCGAACTTTCCCCAATCACTGTCCACCCTGTCCCCTAATAAGCTTGCTGGCAGAAAGGCCCACCTGTCAACCCCTCCCGAAGCTCAGGGCCAGCAGCACGTGTTCTCCCCAGTAAGATCCAGATCCCTTGCCCACATGCTGAGGGCTGTGGCCTGCACAACCTCACCTTGTCTGCCCAGGCTCTCAAAGTGCCAACTCAGGGGTGAGTCAAGGTAGATCCATGCCCCGGTTCTGCAGCCCCCCCCGCCCCCTCTCTCACTCGGGGTCACTTTATGATCAATGTTCTTAGGGGTTTCAATGGCAGCCAACACAGACCCAAGCATCAACCTCTGACAGAAAGACAAGAGAATGACTTTTCAAAACGCAGAACAAAACTGCAACACCCTCCAAGTGCAAAGTCTAACTGAAGGGAGAACCCTCTGTTGTCTCACGCATCCCTGCGGGGACTGGGATGGGCACAGCCCCTCAGGCTGGTGAGACAGCCACACCCCCCAAAGTGACAAGCCACGGACCCTGTGGCTCAGCAAGGCCAGCACAGGGGATCCGATCCCCAGATGCACTTGCCAAGTGACACATGACAGTGAAGCAACCGCAGCCCACCTGAGGTGGACACTGAGAGCATCCCGGGAGGCGGGGGAGGCCTCTGCACCGTCATGCAGACGCATCAGCACTACACGACCCCCTGGCACAGGGGGCGCAGAGAATACAATCATCCCCGCATTTCCCCGTTCCCGCGCGAAGACGCCCTGAATGCACAGGGGCCCCAGGCAGATAGCGGTGGGGCTGGGGCGGGAGACACACTTCTCACCTCGCTGACAGGCACGTGGCCTCTATTCAAAAACTTAAGTTAAAAGAAAATGTGGAAGTCCCTCAGCTACTTCCCAGGACCGGGGTCCCTGTACCCCCTGCCCCAGCAGCCCCCTCAAGGAAGGGGAAAGAAGCCCCGGAGCCTCACTCTCTGGAGCCCACGGGGGAAGCTCTGGCCCCTCCTGGTACCCTCTGCAGGGGAGCGACCAGGCCCGCCTCACCTGTCTGCCCACTGCTCTGTCCCTGGGGCCTAGAGCCTAGCACTTAGCTCCCCAAAAGTGGAAATGAATCCACAAGCACATAAAACCGTTAGCTTGCTCTCCCCATCTCTCTGGTGGGCACCCTCTGCTTGCTGTGGGCTGTGGGTGGTGCAGATTTCTGGAGCCCAAACTGGGCACTTTAAGTCGGGATCTGGGTGCAGGGCCCAGGCGTGTGCATTCAAGCCCTCATCTGCTGGGATCTCACAGCCACCAGGGAGCTTGCAGGGAGGACTGACTTCCTTACCTGCTCAGAGAAAGGTCCACTTTCCTGTGAAACTCAAGGACCTTTGGGTCTCCAGTGTGCAGATGTTGGGTGAAGGTGGGAGATACCTGGAGACATCTCAGGTGAATGTCCCTCCTATAGAAGGTGAAGGAGCAGGATGCCTGGGGGGCTTTGTCCAGCGCGGCTCCCCCCTCCAGCACCGTGTGCAGGGCTGAGCTGTCAGCAATGCCCTGGGACCCCAGGAGCAGACGGAAGCAGCCAGGAGAGCGGGGCAGGGGGCCAGGGTCCGGCAGTGTGGAGACACCAGATACAGACTGGATCGGACAAGGCAGATGCATCTGTGGGGGGCTGGGGGCACAGGCAGGGGGAAGGGTGGGAGAAAGACCGCCAGGGAAGGTGCACTGGGAGGAGCTGTTATTTCAGAGGAGGTCGCAAGTCTGGGGAGGCGGGGGGCTTGGCAGAATAGGGGAGGGGTCAAGAGCAAGCCTCAGGCCCCTAGAAAGGAAGGGTGTCCACCCTCCCATCCCCCCCCCCCCCCCCGTGCCATCCACCCTGCCAGCTGGAACAAGGTTCCTCTGTCTGCACCCCCCCGGCACCCCACGAGTTGGGTGTATCCCCACCTCACAGACAGAAGCAAGGCTCAGAGGGGATGCAGGACTTGGTCAAGATCAAACAGCAAGAGACATCTGAGTACAGGCATTTCCTGCAAACGCGGTGAAGATTTCAGTGTGTCAGGTCTTACCTCTTCCAGGTCTGTTTCCTCGGTGTCAAGCGGGCATAACAAGACCTCTAACCGGGCTGAGGTCAGGTACAAACGAGGAGATGGACAGCTGCTCTGAGAGGGACAGGCCCCAGCCCCACCGGTCCTGCAGCTTCCCTGGGCCTGCACAAGAGGCCCTCGAGACCCCCCAGGAGCCAGGCTGCTCCAGAGCGTGGGTGCCCATCTCCTCTGTGAGGCTGCCAAAATCCTGAGCTCACCTCCCATGAAGACACCCAAAGGACTAGAGACCTATCTCAATCCTGGAGCCAGCGCACAAGTCCTCTGATGCAGCGATCCTAACCAGGCGCTGGCAGTGGGAGTCTGGTGTGACCCCCCGGCATTTACCTGCTGCGAACGCCAAGGAGCCTCACCACCAGGACCCCGAGCAATAGAACTCACTGCAGTAACTACTAATTAGACGAGGGGACATGTCTTCGTATCACTAAATGGTGAAAGGGTATTTCTCTTAAACTCATCAGCTGTTCCTCATAAAGAAATCTAATTGAAATATGAATAAATAGTGTAAGCTGAATAAAGACTGATTTCAACTCCAAAAGCAAACATCGACTCAAGGTGCCACAGGGAAGTCCGGTGAACAGCCACGCCCTGGGCCGTGTCATCGGTCAGGCGGCCTCAAGGCCCCGCTAACGCAACAGGCACAAAAACTGAACACACAGCAAAAATATTGGGAAAGCAGAGTAGTCTTCACTTGCACACTGCCTGGTGGCACACCTTGAACATCTAAGAGACGACAGCAACAATGGAACGTGCAGAGCTCAGTGCTGGAAAATAAGTAGCTTTTCCTTGCGTGGGCTCAGCGCTGTCGGTGGCCGCCCCACGCCACGCCCACACCCTCTGCACCTTGTGGACGCCCCTGCATGTGAGCCGCACGCTTCTGGAATTCAGGAGCACACTCAGCAGCCTCCCAGCCCCGAGGGCGTCCCTACATGACTTTGGCTCTGCCGGGGAGATGCATCCAGACCACACCACCGAGGAGGGCAGAGGAGGGGCGAGGGGCCGCGCTCCGCCCGCCTGGAGAGCCCCCACCCCCACCCCCCACCAGCAGAGCCCCTCCTGAAAGCCCTTCACTGACGCCCGCAGCCTGGGCTGTCAAACTCACACGTGTGAGCACAGCCCAGCGAGGAGCGGAACTTTACTCTTTCTGTCACAGTTTTTCTCTCCAGACCCATCTCACCAGGCGGCAGAAGCCCGATGTCTTGGTCTCTTCCCTCCCAGGGCTGCGTGCAATGAGGGACGACAGGCAGATCCACTGCCTCACCCCTGCCCTATCTGATCCATGCACAGCGCCCAGGACACACAGGCTGTGCCCTCACTCGGGTCACTGTGGCCTCGCCCTGACCCTTGTTCCCAGGCCCCACCACAGCGTGGAGGCCCCAGGCTGTCTGCAGCCCCCCTACCGAGACCTCCGCCAGCAGGTACCACTCGGGTCCTGCCGCTCAGGAGCCTCTCTCTGGGACCCACCCCACCCTCCGCTCCTTCCAGCCCTTCTGCCGGCTCAGCCCAGGGGCATCTCTGCCTAGTTTGAGGAAGGTCCCGCTCTCCCTCCCCGTCTTGAAGCGTTTCCACGGGCTTGTCTGCAGACTTATTCCCTCCGACTCAGAGAGGACCATGGCACCGTAGGGGGGAGCTCTTGGAAACATGGAGGCCAGTGATCCACGGGCTCTGTCGGTTGTCTGCCCTATTGATACCCCAAACCCCCAGCCGTCCTGCTTAAATGAAGGCCAGGTGGGGGGTGGGTACTTCTAGAAAGAACGGCATGAAGAAAATGAAAAACCAGCTCACCACACCGAAAATGACCACTGTGGTTTAAAGAAAAGGAGGAAGTCCCAGTTACAACCACCAAAACTACAGGTTACCTAGCTTAGATGCTGAGGGAGGTACAAGACCCACAGGGGGGAACGAGCCAGAACAGGGGTGCGATCAGGTGGCCGCCGGATGGACAGGAGCTCCGCACTCCCAAGTGGAAAGCCCTCATGCCGCGGAGACAGCTTCCGGCCCCAGCGGCACGCAAACTGATGAAACTGCAGTCAACATCCTGACTGTTATTCTGGAACTGCACAAACGGATTCCAGCATTCACCTGTAAGAATAAATCGCAAGAAGTGACAATCTTCTTTTCAAAAGAGGAGCAAGGAGGGGACTCGCCTCACCAGCTGGTGAACGTGACTTGAAGCTGCCACGCCCGGTGGGGCCCATGCGCGGTGGCCGGAACACACACCATGGGTGTCATTCATGCTATGACCAAGGTGGCACTTGGAGTCACGGGGAAAGACAGGTGCGTTCATGAACAACATTGACAAACACCGGCCATGTATTTCAAAGAGGTCCTGCCTCCTGCCGCATGGTAAACAAACTCCGGGTGCATCGGGTATCTGAAGGAAGTAGCCAAATCCGTAACAGTAGCAGAATATAAAGACTGTTTTCCTAAGATAAGGGCAGAGGAGGCTCTCCTACGATCTGAAAGCCAGAAACGATAAAAGAACAATTAGATTCAACCACACAGAACTTGAGGACGTGCACGCATGTACTGGGAAAACACCAAAAATGAAGATACTTGGAAAACACAGACCACAGGAAAGACGGTACCTCACTCACAAGAGGGCCTTATACTTCTGTAAGAAAAGACAAAAGCCCAAAGTGGACCAAGGGTGCGACCGGCAATTACAGAAGAAACACTCATAAGTCGGGACAAACTTGTAAGACGTTCGATCTCACTACTAAGTTCTCCAATGGAAATCAGGATAAGATCCTACTCTTCGTCTCCCAGGCTGACGGGAGCTCCCAGGGGATCCATGGGGGAAGGGTGGAGGGGCCCGGGAGGAGGGACGGGCGCAGCCTTCCTTCGGGGAGATCTGCTCCTTCCAAGGAGATGGGGTTTTTCTGGCTCAACCGCACACTTCCTGAATCTGCCTGAGACGGAGAGTCACTGGACCCCATAAGGACATGAGGACGAGGGTGGTCACGGCAGTGCCGATCAGAGGCTGAGAGCGGGCCCCTCTGCCTCAGGTGAGGGGTGGTGAAGAAAAGCGCAGTTTGCTCAGGCAGGGGAATACTAAGCAGACACTGAAAACAAAAGGTCTGCGTAGATCCGGAAAGGATGACCTTGGTGGATTCTTCAGAACAATTATCAAGTGGCACACATCACACTGTCCATGTGCCCCGCCGGACCCAGCACGCCTCACAGACGGTGGGGTTCAACCCTGCAATGGCAACTCATCACAGTGGAGACTCACTCTCAGGTGTGGGGACCCAGACTTGGATGGGGCAGCTGGGGAGTGGAGAGCGGAGAGCTCAGAGCAGGCTCTCTGGGCCATGCTGCCCCGAGCCTCCCTTCGCCTTGAATCGCACAGCTGGAAGGATCTCCCCACTTTTTGTGTTTTAAATACTTCCCTCAGGTAATAAATTCGCACACAAAGATTGACCTGAAAGTTGGTTTGAACCCATGGGGCGGCATCTTGTCCTCCGGGAACCTCCAGGGCCCCCACGGAACCGCATCCTAGGTGGCACCAGCTTCCGGCCTCTGAATCCTCAAGCCGCTCTTTACACTTGCACTAAGTGAGAGTGCCCAGTCCCTACACGCCCCCAAACACCAGACACAGCGGTGGGCAGCACACTTTACTGAGGTTTGGGCGGGGTGGGAACGGGGTGCATTGCAGGGCAGCAGAGCAAACTTAAAATGGAGCGGGAGACACGTCCCTGGCCAGTCCCACCAGCAGGAAATGGACACGGTCTCCAGCGACTCCTCCTGTCTTGTTCACCCCGGACTCCCAGGTCCCCCTCCCTCAACCACACGCAGGAGCCCCGGGAGGAATGCCACGGCCAGCTCTTAGTGAAACCACGGTTCTTGCCAAGGGGTCCAGGGAGCGTGGGAGATTGGGCTGAACCCAGGGGTGCAGGGACAAAACCAGAGACCCACCACCGGAGCAGGAAGGGCCAGAAATGATCCCTAAGATCTACCTGCAGTTGCTCCCCTGCCTCCTCCTACCCAAAGCACCCAGTCCATCTGCGCCATCCCACGTGGGGCCGCCTCAGACCCCGCTCAGGGGCTGGCCTTCACGACCCTGCCCAAGGAGGTGCCCTAGGTGGGGGCAAAGGGTCTCTGGTTAAGAGGCCGAGTCTGGGCACAAGAGTGCTCCCAACAGCTCTTTGGGGAGCGGGCCCCCGAGTCTGATCACGGCAAGGCTCCATGAAAGAGCGAGTGAGAGAAAGAGCAAGAGGAGGGGACACGCAGGGCGTGTGTGTCTGCATGTCCCTGTGTGTGCACAGACGTGCATGTGTGTGGGCTGGGGCACACCAGTCCGGGCGCTCGTGTGACATCCCTGTTTCAGCGTGCACACCTGTGGACGTCTGCGGGGGCTGGCGTGTGCATCTGTGCGAGTGGGCGTGGACGCGGAGCACACCCCTGCAGGCATGGGCGTGCGCGTGCACTCACACACGCTTACAAGGCCTTACCCTCGTGTCCCTGTCCCGAGATTCTGTCCACTCTAACCTCCGCTCCCATCCGCTACCAGGCCCCAGGTGCCCCAGGCTGCCCAGCACACCCACAAACCCCCAGTCCCAGTGGCCCACGTCCTCGGAGCCCCTCTCCCTGCTCTGCCAGCCTGACCCCCACACCCAGGCTCAGACCCAGGTCTCTGGACCAGAAGTGAGTTTATTTCTCTGCGGAATATGCCCTCGAAGCCGTCGGTTGGGCTGGGCCTGGCTCTGCCTGGCTTCCCCTCGGAGACCTGGGGGTCCCAGCTCCCAGCCCGCACCCCCCGGGGCCTCCTGCAGACACCGGGTCTCCTAGAGGCGTCCTGCTGGCCGGGACTCAGAGCTGGTGGAGAGAGGGAGGCCTCACGGCTCAGGGAGGGGCAAGGGCCAGGCTCCAGGGAGGAAGCTCGGAGCCCTGCAGGAGGGAGAGGGCCTCAGGGCCCAGCCCCGAGGAGGGCGGGCCCGAGGCTGAGCAGGAGGCCCCCGGCCAGGGCCCAGAGGCTGCCCCCCGCCCCCGGCCCCCCGTTGCACAGGTCTCCCCCGCAACAGTCCACGTCCACTTTTAAGATCCCAGAGTTAATGAAGCCCATCAGATAGTCTGAGAAGAAGTGTCGCTTCACGAAGTCACAGGATGAGGCGCACATCTTGTTCACGGAATGATCCTTCCTGCCTGGGGAAGAGGTAGGAAAGCCTGGGACAGGAGCGGCACCTGGGCCCTCTCTGCCTCACGCCCAGGGCCAGGACCCAGCCCAGGACGCAGCTCGGGACCCCAGACAGCAGAGCTGAGCTTTTCAACCCACCCACCCTGTCTCAGCGACCTGGAGAGGGCCACACGGGGCACCTGCTCAGCCTCACACAGCAGGCCACCCACAGCCCTGCGCCTTTAGTCGAGGACAGAGGGGCTCAGATGACACCCCCAACCGCTCCCCACCCAGGCCCCGGTCCTGACTCACTGCTACTGGGGTCGGTGATCCGGACGCTGGCGCACACTGTATCCGACGGCTGGCACTGCTTTGGGGTGCAATGGCTCGAGTTGGTGGTCAGGGTGCAGTCCTGGCACCACAGGCCATGAGCTGGGCAGGGCACAAGGACTCCGATGACCAGAGGAACCAGGGGCCAAGCCAGCCGTCCCCCTGTCCCCTCCCACCCGCCTACTGCGGGCACTGCTAGGAGAACCAGGCCGCTGTAGGAGGCCGAGCACCCCCTGCCAGGAGGGAGCAGGCACCTGGAGGTCAGGCCCTGGGGGAACCTGTGTGCCTTCCCCGCAACTTGGGGGGAGGGTCCCACCATTGCAACTCCAGCAGCCCCTGGGCGCCCTCGCGGCGGCAGGCCCAGGTGTGCACAGGCCAGCCCCACATCTCTCAGCCCTCTGGTGCTCTCTTGCACACTCCTACCCCTCTCACACCTCCCCGCAGACTTCTCTTGCTTCGAGGAAGGAAGGACCACACAGACTTGATGGGAGGCCAGGTGGGGCTCTGAGAAGCGATGGAGCGCGAGAACCCCGCCCTGAGCGAGGGGCGTCCGTGCAGGACTAGCCGCCGGTGCGGAAAACCGGGAGGAAAACCGCTCGGTGCCCTCAGGAGCCAGGAGGACCCCGCGTGGCTGGGGCTGGGGCTGGAGCTGGAGCACCGTGAGTGAAGGCGACAGGCGCGAGGGCCGGCTGGTGTCGCCAGGGTCCCGGAGAGGGTGTGGATGTGACCGGCACCGTCGGAGGATGGCGGCCCCGCAGCCCGGCTCTCTCCGGAGCCGCCTCGGGCTCCTCCGGCGACCTGGCCCAGGCCCGCGGGGCGCCCCCACACTCACCGGGCGCAGAGCACAGCAGGGCGGCCAGCAGCACCAGGCCGAGGCCGTTCATGGCTGCAGGCAGCATGCTCCGGGCGGGCCTCGGGAAGGCGCGGGGGTTGTGGGCGGAGGTCCTCTGGGCGCGGGCCTGGCAAGGAGAAGCCTCGGTCAGGAGCCCCAGCCTCCTGCCAAGCCCGAAGCCCCCTCCCCTCTTCTGGCACGGGATCGCAATGTACCCCCTCCTCGGGATCTCAGAGCTGGGGGGGGAGATTGTTCGCAAGCTCGCAAAGCCCCACCCCCAGCCCATCCCCCAGAGCGTCCACCATCACAGCATTCCCTCCAGGGAGAATAGGTCTGCCGTCTCGGGCAGGGTGACAGCTCGAAACGCCCCAACCCGCTCCTGGCACCTGTGGGGTGGGGGGTCAGGGGGAGCGCGTCTTCTCCTCCTTGGGGAGCGGTAGGTGCGTCTGGAGAGAAGAGGGCTGGACAAGGTGCGAGCAGGCGGTACCTGCCGATGGAGGAGGGGCGCGAGCCACGTCCCCACCCCCACCCCTGGGCTGGGGGCCCGGGAACCCCGCGCCGAATCCCCTCCCGTCGCCTCCTGCGCGTGCCCGGGCGCTCACCGCAGGTCGGGGCGTGGAGGGCGGGCCTCGGATCGGGGGCGCACTCACATCCCTGGGGGGTCGGCACTCCGGGGCTCCGGGAGGCGCGAGGAGCGGTGCCCTTCGGTCTCCCTGCGGACCGGAACCCGGGCGCAGCCTTGTCTTTCGGGGAACGCAGCCGCAGACGCGGACCCCGCGCGAGGGGCGGAGCGGAGCCGGGGCGGGGGCGCGCGGGGGCGCGCGGGGGGCGGGGGCGGCGGGAGAAGCGCGGGCGGGGCGCCCGGGGCTCGGTGCCGCGGCGGGTCGCTGTCCTGGGCCGTCCGCGCCCCTCGACAGGCAGCGCCCGGCCCGCGCGTCCGCCCCCTCCGGTGCCGGCTCCCGCCGCGGCCGCCCCGCGCGCCCCTCCCCGGCCGTGGGCAAGATCCCTTCCCCCTCCGCTTGGCCGAGATCCCCTCGGAATTTCTCGGAAGAACGTTTACTGCGAAAGGAAGCGAGCGAAACGCACAAAGACGCAGGGGGGGGGAGGTAACAGCGAAGGTGGTTCGCGCAGGTCCTGGTTCGCAGGCTCCCGTACCTGGAGCCGTCCCCTCCCCAGCTCCGTCGTCGCGGCTTCGATGGTTTGAGGCTGCGCTCCCCCACCCCGCCCCCGACCCAGAGCACCCGCGACGACCCCCGCCAGTCACCGCTGCCCCAGGGACTGAGGGCTCCAACCACGCCCCCGTCGGAGGGTCGAGTCCCAAGGGCTGCTCGCGGCGTTCGAGGCCGTCCGCTGCCTGCTTGGCCAGTGTCTCAGCTTTGTCTCCCGCCTTCCCGCCCCACAAAGCTTTTGAGTGCTGTGCCTTTGCACTTGCTGTCCCCTGCGCCTGGAATCCATCTCTGCTGAGCACTGAGCCCCAGCTACTGCGCAAGCGTTGGGGGTCCTTCCTTTTTGCCCTGCCTTCATTTGGCCAACAAATATTCATGGAGTACCCACTGTCAGCCGATCGCTGCCCTGGGCCTGGGACAACACAACGAAAATGTTCACCCAGTCTTGCATCAGACAAAGGATCATCACTGATATGCCCTTGTGAGAGGAGCCAATCACAGTTAGCCTTGCCTGAGCACCTAGTGTGTGTTCTGTTCCAGGCACGTGTGTCATGATAGCTCCACCCCCACCTGCTGTGGAAGTATTCTTGACATCCCCATCTTACAATGAGGAAGCCCAAGCACAGAGAGCTTGAGCTCCCTGCCCAAGGTCACACAGTGACCAGGTGACCCTGCTGGTATTGGAACCTAAGCAGCTTGGCGGCAGGACCTGTCCACCTCAGCGCTCAGCGCCCTGGAGGACCGAAGGCAGAGGACACAGACAGGCAAGCCCAGCCTGGGGACTGGGCTCCCACAGATTCAGTTCAAACAGGAGTTCAAAGTCAAAAATCAGTAAACATCCAAAGAAAACAGGCCTGCAGAGACACAACAGAAACAATGAAGAGGAACAGATTTAAATCTCTACAAACTGGGCGCCTGGGTGGCTCAGTCGTTAAGTGTCTGCCTTCGGCTCAGGTCATGATCCCGGGGTCCTGGGATCGAGGCCCGCATCGGGCTCCCTGCTCGGTGGGAAGCCTGCTTCTCCCTCTCCCACTCCCCTGGCTTGTGTTCCCTCTCTCACTATCTCTCTCTCTGTCAAATAAATAAATTTTAAAAATCTTTAAAAAAAAATAGATAAATCTCTACAAACTTTCTAAACTGAAAGTGGTAGATATAGAATATAAAATTAACCTATCTTGTGGGTTTAAGACGTACTTAAAGGAAAGAACGAGGTACTAGCAAAACTGACTGTGCTTAGTGGAAAAAAAGGAGCGCCTCTAGAAGTAAAAAACTTCCCACCGAAATTAAAAGGTTATCAGAAACGTTGAGAGATGTATGCCAAATGAAAATAAAGTCACTAAAAACATACATGGTATGGCTTCACTTCTATGAGACATCCAGAATGGAAAAGTCCAAAGAAGAGGGAACGGAGATTCGCGGGTGCCTCAGGCTGGGAGGAGGGAGGAATGGGGAGTTTCTGCTAAAGGTCAAGGGGTTTCTTTTCAAGTGATGAAAATGTTTTAAAAAGATAGTGATGGTAGTTGCACCACACTGTGAATGTACTAAAACCCACTGAATCAGAGGCTTTAAAAGGTGAACTTTACAGCATGTGAGTTGCGTCTCGGTCAAGCTGTTGTGTAGAAACAACAGCAAATGCATGAGCACACACAGGAGACACAACTGAAGAAGGAGTTCGCGAACTGGAATCTGAGCCTCCAGAAATTATCAAGAACGTGTGCAAGGGGTGAGGAGATAGAAGATGGAAGGAGCGGTCAGGACACCCAACGGGTCGCGTGCGGAGCGCTGAGGGAAGTCTGGGCAGAGCCCCAAAGGGAAGAGAGCCAGTGTTGGAAGACATGATGCGTCAGAACCAGTGATGGAGATGCGCCCGCGTCCAGCTCTTGATTTCGGCTCCAGATCCAGCCCCGCGTGTCGGGCTCTGCGCTGGGCAGGGGTGGGGGGGATGGGGGGGTGGGGGGTCTGCTGGAGAGTCTCTCTCCTGCTCCCCCTCCCGCTCCCCCTCTCTCTCTTAAAAAAAAAAGAACTGATGAAAGAAGCATTTACAGAGAAGCACCATGTGTGCTAAATAGAATCAACAAGCAGGAAATTCGCACCTAGTACAGCGTCGTGAAGGTTGTGAAGCTGCAGACCACTGAAGGCAAAAGAAGATGCTTCGGTAGCCGACAAGAAAGGGACCTGCCTGAGCTCCAAAGGAACAGCAGCTAGACTGGCAGCTTCGGCAGCAGGGGCGCCAAGACAGGGAATAAGCACCCAGGAAGTGTGCTCAGACGAAAGGAACTGTCAGCTAAGAACTTTACACACTGTTTTCCAAAAATCAGTGGAAAATAAATGTTTCAGATAATTCAAAGTTTAGACAAATAAATGTCTTCAGATGACATGTTGGAGACGTTGAGAGAGCTTACCTCTAGCAGGCACTTTTAAAGAATGTACTTCAGGAGGGAAGGGCTAGACATGAGAAGGAACGGTGTGAAGAGACTGGCTGACGAGAGGGAAATCGCTGTTCGCTTTGTCGTCTAAGACGGTAGGAGCGTGCGATAGGTGAAGTTTGAGCTGCAGCATGTGGAACAAGAGGAGGTGACTGAGTCAGAGGGCCCCCAGACCCTTGCACCGTTTGACCGGCTGCGCTGCTCACCACGAACATTAGACTGTGTTCAGACGTTAAGGATGCAGGGAAGGTTTCGAGGTAACCAGCACCTCGTGGGAACCCTACCTGTGCACAGGCTGGGAATGGAAAAGTCGGTGTGTCTGGCACTCAGTGATTGGGGGGCAGGGGTGGAGGGAGGTGAAATCAGAAAAGAGGGCAAATGTCAGACCCTTCGTGGCTTTGAAGTCATATTACAGATCATGGACTGTGTCCCAAGCATTTTAGTGTACTAGTTGGGAAGTCTTTGAATTACAAGTCAAAATACCCATCCATGAGTGTGACGGTTAATTCTGTGTGTCAACCTGGTTGGTTCACAGCGCCCAGATGTTTAGTCAAACATTGTTCTGGGCGTTCCTGTAACATTTATATCAGTAGACTTTGAGTGAAACAAATTTCTCTCCATGGTGTGGGGGGGCCTCATCCAATCAGTTGAAGGCCTGGATAGAACAAAAAACTGACTTGCTCTGAGCAAAAGGGAGTACTGCCCGCAGCCGGCCTTTGAACTTGAAGGAGCACTGGCTCTTCCTGACCCTCCTGCCAGACTCCGGAAATCACATGAGCCAATTCCTTAACATAAATCTTTCTGTACAAATATACACATCCCATTGGTTCTGCTTCTCAGGAGAACCCTGACCGTCACAGGGAGTGACTTACACTTGGTGAGTCAGGGCTGGTGGGGCTCGAAGCTCACCGGAGGCTCTGTCCCTTTCCCCTGAGCCTCCCAGCCTTCCCATCAATATCAAAGGAAGACACACAGGGAAAGGGAGCTGGGATGGCTTCAAGCTCGGTGGTCAGCACTGTCTGCAGAAGCAGGGGTGGAAAGGGCTGAGGCAGGGCACACACATCATCAGCTGACATTTCAGATGATCCCCATGGCTGCTGAGTAGAGAATGGCCTGGAATTTCTAGAACAGAACAAGGGGATCAGTGAGGAGGATGGGGCTCAGACGCAGGGGCAGCATAGATGTGGTTCACAAGATTTAGTGCTGTGTGTCCAGGATGCTTACCTGCAGGGCTCTGGCTCGGGAAGCAGATGGGTCCAGGGCAGGACGGCGAGCACATTGGATGTGAGAGGTGTTAAAGCATTTTCCTTCGTTGGACATGCCTGGACAGCACCAACAAGAGACCTAAGGTCCCTGAGGGGCTCAGAGGAGGGTCTGGGGTGGAGACATAAATGTGGTCCTGGTTGGCACAAAGGAACAGATGGACTCACCAGGTGAGAAGGTGGAGAGAGCACGAGGCCCCAAGCAGCTAAGCTACAAACCAAGTCCTGGCATAGGCGCTTGCCATTCCACAGGCGGATAAGGGCCCAACGGCACGTCACTGTTGCCCGCCCCCCAGCAACCCCGAGGCCAGGAGCTGTCTGGTATTGGTCCTCCTCTTAAGGCCACTGGGCCCACTTTGGCTCAGGTGCCAACAAAAGGGTTCACACAGAGGGCCCTTCCCCTCTCTGGCCCCGCTGTTCTGCAGACCCACCCCTCCCTAGGCTACACCTACGCACTGCCTCTGGGAACCCCCCTTGGCCCCGCACCTGGCACAGAGCCTCTACGTGACCCCACCTGCAGTGCCAGGATTCTGTGGCCCACGTGCCCGCATCTGCCTTTGCCCAGACCAAATCTCAGCATGCAGGGTCTCCTTAAAGACACCCAACCTTTCTGGATGCTCAGGTCTGCTCCAAAGAACCCCTTCCCACCCCAGTGTGAGAAGTTCCCCGGGGCAGCCGCACTGAGGGAACCCCTGCAAGAAACCCTCGGGCCTGGGAACCACGCTTGCCCGGGGCCAGGAGGGGAGAGGCAGTGGCAGGGAAGGCGGGTGCACTCAAGGTCCCTCACCCCAGCCCCCAGCTGCCTACACTCGTGCACACTCACCCACACTCGTGCACACTCACCCACACACATTGCGTTCATACTGATGCATCTCCTCTGCACACTTGCACACACTTATACGCTCACTCACACACTCACTGAGACCCCAGACCCAGTGGGTCAGCCCTGTCACTCCCAACACTGCACAGGGCTCTGTTCTGTGCTCTCGTGGGCGTTTGCGTGTCCTGGGCAGAGTGGCACAGTGGTGACATCCGGGCTCTGGGCGCAGACAGCGTGAGTCACCACCAGGGCGCGTGGCTCTGGGCATGCTGTGTGACCTCCCGAGCCTCAGTCCCTCATCTGTAGAATGGGGCAGGGCTAGTTACCTTGCAAGAGCATTGTGGGGATCCCACACGATGCCGCCAGTGAAGTGCTCGCTGAGCATCTGGCCCAGGCGCCTGGGAGGGTGCCATCACGACACAGTCCTCCGTTCCGCCCGCCAAGCCAGAGGGACAGCTGGGTCCTGCCCCGTGAAGCAGGCAGCAGGGATGACTGCGCAAACAGAAAGGTGGCTATGGAGTGATGTGAGCGGCTCTGAGAGCAATCTGGGGGCGGGGACAAGGCCTCTTTGAAGGGGACATTGAGCCAAGGCCTGGAGGATGAGGCTGCCAGAAGCTCCAAGTCCCAGAGATGGGAGAGAGCAGGAGTGTTTGGGAGAGGAGCCAAGTGATGTAAGGGGAGGGAGGAGGAGGGAAGAGCAGGAAGAGGGAGGAGGAGGGGGAGGAGAGGGGGGAAGGGAGGGGGAGGAAAGAGGGGGGAGAGGGAGGGGGAGGGGAGGGGAGGAGAGAGAGGGGAAGGGGGAGAGGATAGAGGGGGAGGGGAGGAAGAGGAAGAGGAGGAGAAGATGGAAGGGGGGAGAGGGAAGGAGGGGGAGAGAAGAAGGAGGAGAGTGTAGGAAGGCTGTGTGCAGAAAAGGGTTGGAATTTGTTCTAAAAGCCGTGGGGCCCAGGGAAGTTTCGAGGCTGGTTGTGCCCAGACCCTGTCATCCTCCTCAGAACTGACACACCCATTTCAGATTCACACTGCCTTCTCCGTGGGACTGGTGGTGCGGGATGGACAGATGTTCCTGGGTGTAGGCCAGCCTCTGTCCCTTCTGGTCAACTGCATGCCGGAGGCATGGGGTGGTTGTAGGGTGCACTTGATGGGGGTCCCTGCCGACCACAGTCAGTCCACTCCAGGAATAGGAATCTCGGCCAAATCTCTGCCCAGAGACGAAGAAGGTCCCTGCCAGGCCTAGGGCGAGGCAGCCAAGCCCCAACATCTGGAGTTGGTGTCGTGGTGGGTGGGCTGTCAGAGCCCCAAGCCGTGCACCCCCTGCTAATCTGGTCTTCGTGGAGCGCTCTCCTTGGGCATGGGCTGGACTTAGCCATCTGCTTCTAGTGAAGAGAGGGGGACAGAGGGACAGAGGGACAGGATGTCACTCTGAGACAAGGTTATAAAAAGACAGTGGCTTCTGAGCAGGCTCCCTCCCACTACCAGACCACTCATCCCCTCATCCCGGGGAAGCCAGCTGCCCTGAGGGGGGAGTGAGGCCTGCGGACGACCACACGAGGGAGCTTGGATGCCGACTGTCCCACCCAGGCCCCCTTCGGAACAGACCACAGCCCTGGACCACAGCTGACAGCAACCTCCTGAGGGGCCCCATCAAGGCCACGCCTGGAATTCTGGCCCACGGACACCGGGAGAGCATAAACTGTGTTGTTTTAAGCACCTAAATTTTGGGGTAATTTGTTTTGCAGTAAAAGAGAACACAGGTGGGGGCGCCTGGGTGGCTCAGTCGTTAAGCGTCTGCCTTCGGCTCAGGTCATGATCCGGGGTCCTGGGATCGAGCCCCACATCGGGCTCCCTGCTCCGTGGGAAGTCTGCTTCTCCCTCTCCCGCTCCCCCTGCTTGTGTTCCTGCTCTCGCTATCTCTCTCTATCAAATAAATAAATAAAATCTTTAAAAAAAAAAAAAAAGAGAACACAGGTGGATCGGGCCTGACTTGGGCATGATGTGAGGGAACAGATGTCAGGTGTCGGAAGAGTAATGTCCTAGGAGTCTGGCGCCAACCCCTGGGGCGTGTGGTTCTGGGTCTGCTGGTCCGAGAGCAAAGACTGAGCTCTCCAGGGCTGGGTGGGCTTGGTTGCCAGGGAGATGGTGATTCCTAACCCAGTTTCCAAGCCACTCTGCCTCCTTCCAAAGCATGTGGGTCAGTTTCACCCTATCAGGATTTTTGCAAACAAAGAATAACAACCAGTCATGATTAGCAGAAGAAAGGGCTTTCTTTAAAGCAGTGAGAGCAGAACTGAGTCCATGTGTGTCCCGGGCCCTTGCAGTTTGGACAGCTCCTGCACCGAGCTGGTGACCGCCGGCCTTGCTCTCCGTCCTCCCAGCCTGCCCTGGCCCAGATGCCCAGATCCTGGTGAGGAAGCGCGGGGATCCCGCTCTGCTCGGGGCGGGGGGGGGGGGGGGGCGGCACTCTGCAGCCAGAACGGCTATATGGCAGCCCAAATCCCATGTGCTCAGGGCCCAGGATGACTGGCGGGTGGGCTTTCCCCACTTCAGAGGCGGAGCTCAGATGGTCAGAACCAGGGACAGCGTCAAAAGCCATTGCACTTGGCAGCTGAGCATCCTGAGCCCCTAAGCCCACAGAAACCGAGAGGACAAGCCAAGGTTGGGGTCCTACCTGAGATCCACTCCCAGAGCTTCCTGCCTTGTTTTTTGGCCAACACTGTCAGAACCCCTCCAAGCCGTCCAAGACTGTGGGTGTGGCTGCAGGCCAGGGCTACAAAGGAGTTTTTCCCCAAAGACTGCCCTGTCTCCTAGAGAGGGCCAGCCTCTCAGCCAATGGTGGACACTGTCACTCACATGTCAAACATTTCCTGAAGGGCTGCCAAACTCAGAGAGGGAGAAAGTTTCTGACTCCCAGGGACACCCCCCCCAGAATAGTGGAGGCAGGGTGTGTGCTGGGCCGAATGGTGGCCCCCAACAAGATGTCCAAGTCCTGACCCCCAGAATGTGACCTTATTTGGAGATAAAGTTAAGGATCTGGAGATGAGGTCATCCTGGATTTAGGATGGGCCCTCCACCCCTCATCTGGTGTCCTTAGCCAGAAAACAGGTTTGAGGCACAAAAGCAAGGGGAAAGGTCACGTGGCAGCAGAGGCCTACCCTGGGGGAGGGGGGGTGGCCACAGGCCACCGCCCTCCTGCAGCCACCAGACGCGGAAGGAGCCAGCAGGAGCAGGAAGGACCCACCAAGTTTGTGATTTGCTGCAGGAAACAAACACAGGGTGTCATCGGCGCTGGGAGGGGGGAAGTTGCTCCCCAGCCCTGGCCAGCTGCCCGTGTGCGAGAAGCCGGAAGGGCCTCCCGTGCTCTGAGGACCCAGGGACGCGACCTGGGCCCGGGGAAGGCAGCAGAGGGCCGCTGGGCTCCCACTCCCCGTCAGGCTCAGACCGGTCGGCGGAGAGGGGGAGCCTAGGGTGGAGGGGCGGAGCCTAGCGAGGAGGGGCAGGCAGCGGAGCCTCCGCGTTGGAGAAGAGCAGGGGTCCACCCTCGGAGCAGACGGGAAGGGGAAGGGACTCCCCCCAGGCCCAGCAGGACCTGGACAGGATGGAGGGCCCCTGCGTGCGGCTACAGCTCATCCTCACGCAGGACACACCCCGAGGACAAGACCCCGCCAAATCAGCTCTACAGGGGCTAACACCACCTGCAATCTTCTGCAGAACCAGCACCCACCTCAGCATCCAAGGAAGAGCGTGGGGCGGCTCTCAGACCCCCTCCGCCCCATTGGAGGGCTCAGGCTGCCCCCACCCTGCCCCAGCTTTACCCCCCTGACTTTCCCACTGGGTCCACCAGGCCTGACCTTTTCCTGCCCCTCCCCCCCCGGAGCCAGCGGTATTCTGGGAGTTCTCTGTCCATCTGTCGTCCTCCTCAGGCCCCACCTGGTCTGGGCCCAACCACCTCTCACCTGGATCCCCACCAGAGCCTCACCTGGGCTCCTTGCACCCACTCCCACCTACTCCGACCCATTCTCCAGAGGAGGCCAGAGAGGCTTCAGCAAACATCCCTGTTTAAACATTTCAGGGCCTCCCAATAGTTCTCAAAATAAAGTCCAGAGTCCCCTGCGGGGCCCACAGGGCTGCAGGTCTGACCCCAGCCCCTCCCACCTCTTCTCCCACTGCCTTAGCTCCAATCATTGTCCTTCTTTCAGCTCCTTGGACTTGCCAGACTCCTCCTGCCTCAGGACATTTGCACCTGCTGCTCACTGAGGCTGGAACCATTTTACCCCTTCTCCTGCACCTGGCCAACTCCTATGCAGCTCTGAGGTCCCATCTTAAATGTCACTTCCCCCGGGAAGCCCTCCCACACTGTTCCTCAGGCTGCGTGCTCTCACAGCACTTACACGGGTTTGTTTTCTGTAGAACCAACCACCATACCACCGTATTAAACAATTGCTTGCAGACTTGCTGGCTTGGTCGTAGTCTCCATTAGATCTCACCCTCCTGAGTGTGTCTGCCTTGTTCACACTGTGCTCCCCATACCCAGTTGTCAGTGCTCAGACTCTCTCATCACTGAGTGAGGTGTGTGTGCTTATGTAAGGGACTGGGACACAGCAGCCAGTGCTCATGAAGTGTGGGTGAGAGACATCCTGGGGTCCATAACTGTGGGGGTTTGAAACGTCTAAACCAGTAGGCCTTAGTTATTTAGACTGACTCCTCCTCAGCCTTTGATGGCTCTGTCACACCCAGCCCAGCCCTCTCCATCTTTCACTCACTCCACCTGAGGGTCTCTTCTTGACCAAGCTCAAAAGCCACCTCCTCCAGGAAGCCCTCCCTGGTAGATCCCCACCAACTACTCCCACCTCATGAGGAGCCCTTAACACAGTATTCCTTCTTTTCCTATCTCCACCTACCCCCCATTTCTCTGTCCCTAGTTCCCAGCTCAAGGTCCCACACAGCAGGTTCCGGAGAACATTTGTATGTGTATCTGCCCCCATGCTCCCATACCACACCTGAGCTTCTGGACAGCAAGGCCCCCCGCTCCTCATCCAACCCCCTCCCTAGGTAGTCCGTGGTCCAGTGCTCCCTGAGTGCAGTCTTTGCTGGGGCCAGATCTCAGGGTTCAGGGGCTTCTAGGAGACGCCTATGCTTCCTGCACTCAGGTCCCAGGCCCCAAAAAGGAAACATGTGGATGGTTGCATCAACTCTGGGATCAGGCTCCAGCCCAACAGCCTGGCCTGGACCAAGGCCCAGCCCACCCCCTCTGGGGTCCCCACCCCAGTCCCACCCTGGGATCCAACTCATGCCAGGGAGGCTGAGCCCCTCAGCTCGTCCTTGTGGGCAAACACCCCAAGTCACAGTGTGTCCATCCCACAGGACACTCCTGGGCATCCTGTGCACCCGTCTCCCCGTTAGGCAGTCTGTTCTTACATGTGCATTCAGGAGACAGAGTCCACGGCCAGCCCAGGGGACCCCGGGCCCCTTGCCCAGTGGCCAACATGACCAAGCATCAGACTCAGGAAAACGCATTGAATCCTAGGATGAGCCACAAATAAAGTGATATACCAACCTGTCAAACACTAGCACCCCAAATAGATGAAGACCCCACCCAAAGCAGCCCCTGACCAGGACTGATGCCCTAACAAAACAAAAATAGAAACAAAACCAGAATGCCTTCCTTGTGAGTGCTCTGACTCTGACATCGGCTGTCAGTAAAGCCTCTTGCGAGCTGAGAAAGTGTTTCCCCACCAGTAACAGAGGTGAGCACACTGGCTGGGAGCTGGGGTCCCCCAAACACTGCATCCTTTACCCCTTACACCAGGATTCTGGGGGCCAGTCTCCCTTGCAAACAATTGCAGGTAAAAATACAGGTCCATCTAAGAGCACTGTGGGCGGGGCCAGACCCCGCAGCAAGCAGACCCCGCAGTGAGGCAGACCCCGCAGTGTGGCGAGTCAAATGAACGTTTGGCTTCCCGGTGGCGATCAAAGCCATGTTTACACCACGCTCTAGTAAGTCATGTTGTAAACAGATGACGGTCGTCCACCAGGCTTTCCTGTCCGGCTGACGGAGCTGAGGCAGAGTAGATTAAGCGTGATTCCCAAGGGCCCTAGGACTTCCAGAATGGCCACAGCACTGGCTTCATCTGACAGGCACCAGCTGCGTGAGCCCCTATCAAGGGAGTCAGCCTGTCCTTTGTAGCTTTAAAGCCAGGCACTGACGTCTCCTCTCCAGCTGTGAAAGTCCTAGATGGCGTCTCCTTCCAGTAGAAGGCCGTTTCACTTACACTGAACGTCTGTGGCTTAGGGCAGCCACCTTCGTGAACGATCTGAGCTCGATCTTCTGGAGAACTCGCGCAGCTCCTACGTCAGCACTTGCATGGTATGGAGACGTCCTTCCTTCAACCTCACGAACCGCTGTTGGCTTACAGCTGGTCTCCTGCAGCTTCCTCACCTCTCCCAGCCTTCACGGAATTGAAGAGAGTGCGGGCCTTGCTCTGGGTGAGGCTTTGGTTTAAGAGAATGCTGTGGCTGCTGGGATCTTCTGTCCAGACCAGTGAAATGTTCCCCGTGTCGGCAACGAGGCTGTTTCGCTTTCTCACCATTCGTGTGTTCCCTGGACAAGCATGTATGATTTCCTTCCAGAACTTCTCCCTTGTGTTCACAGAGTGGCTGTGGCGTGCCAGAGGCCTGGCTCTCCGCCCGTCTGGGCTTTCGACATGCCTTCTCACGACGCTTGATCATTTCTAGCTTTCGATTTAAAGTGAGACGTGTGACCTTTCCTTTCACCTGAGCACCGAGGAGTCATTGCAGGGTTATTAACCGGTCTAATTTCAATATTGTTGTGTCTTAGGGAATAGGGCTGCCCGAGGAGAGGGAGAGAGAGATGGGGGAACGGCCAGCACACAGACAACGTTTATTAAGTTCACCACCTTCTCTGAGCGTGGTTTGTAGCGCCCTAAAACAGTTACAATAGTAACATCACAGATCACAGGTAGCCATAGCAAATTAATAATAATTAAAACATTTGAAATATTGCAAGAATTACCAAAACATGACACAGAAGCATGAAGTGAGCGAATGCTGCTGGAGAAACGGCGTGGATAGACTTGCTTGTGGGATTGCCACAAACTCTCCTTTGTAAAACACACAGTATCTGCGAAGCCCAATAAAACAAGTTGTGCCGGTGGGTATTTCTCATTACAGATCATGATATCACAGTGTTCTACGAGTGTGAGCGCTTTGAAGTGTTCATAATGAAACGGCTACATGGGGAGAGGGGCCGGACCCTGTCCCCATGCGTCTCCTTGAATGCATGAGGATAATAAAAAAAAAGTTACCCAAACTTCTGTCACTACTTGAATTTGTCTTCTTTATTTTATTTTATTTATTTATTTGAGAGAGAGAGGGAGAGCATAAGGAGGGGGAGGGGCAGAGGGAGAAGCAGGCTCCCCACTGAGCAGGGAGCCAGATGCAGGACTCGATCCCGGGACCCCGGGGTCATGATCTGAGCCGAAGGCAGACGCTTCACCGACTGAGCCACCCAGGCGCCCCTGAATTTGTCTTCTTTTAAGTTGGTGCAGAATCTCAGAGTCCCAGACACCAGGAAGGGGGATGCTGGGACCAGTCATGGGGAAACAGGAATTTGGGGCACAGAAGGGCTTGAGCCCAGGCCCTTGCTCTGCTGTCAAACAGTGTTGATTATGCGGTCTTGACCCAGGGTTGAGTCCTGGCTGAAGGCCAGTCAGCTGCCTTTCGTGGGCAGCCGATGGTGTCTCTTATCTGGCTCCCATACTCCGGACCCTGGAACACCCACCCTACCTGCCCCAGGGTTGGGTACCAGACAACTAGAGACAGCCCCTGTGCCTAGAGATGCGAAAAGTATTCAAACGAGCCAATCTGCAGGGAGCCTGTACAACCCAGCTGCCCAGCCCCACGGGCCATCCGCTGGCCGCTCCTGCAGACCCCAGGCGGGGGCAGCCCCCGTGGTCCCACCACAGTCACAGAGTCTGACTTCCTCTTTCCCAGGGTCATCCTGATGTGTCCCACCATCAGAAGAACCTTTACATTTTATAAAACTGATGCAGAAGAACCAGTGTTCAGGTCCCAGCTGTGCGGCTTACCAGCTGTGTGATCTTGAGCAATTCCCTGCTCCCCTTGGTTTTCCCACGTGAAGATGGGGGTCCCCGGTGCACAGGGTCAGCACCTGCACTAACGGAGCAGGTGCAGGTAGAAATCTTGGTAAAATGCCTGGCTTCACCGACGCTTCTGTGACTTCTCCCTACACCCCCAGCGCCTGGCATGGAACTGCACCCCCAACCTCACCCCAGAGGTCTGGAGGCTGGATCATTCTGACTGGACACTGACAACGAGCACCACACCACCCCCTTCCCTAACGGCTGACTTCCGTCTCAGGGTAAAGTCGTTTGCAGTGGCCTAATGCTCCCACCGACAAACAAAAGAGCCGGTAAGTCACAGAAACTGTCCTGTTTACACTCTGGAGAGCTGGCGAAGCAACAGAGACAAGAGGGACTAAAATTCCAGAGATGGGCAACCGGCAGACCTGCCCTCGAACAACTCACCGCCGGTCTTCGGAGCGCGCGGCGCCTTGAGATTGCTGACAGCCTGAGAATTTGACTGTGGTCAAGGCAGAGGCCACCCTGGGGGGCCAAAGAAACGAGCAAGCAGAACTGGAGAGTTGAGAGAACTCTAATGTATGGTTGGTCTCATATAGATTTTGGAATCCGCTGATCAATTTCCACACACAAAAAGTTAAAAGCACAGTGAGCACTACTACGCCCACTGGAATGGCTACAACCTACAAGACTGACAATACCAAGTGTTGGTGAGGTTGTGGGGCAACTGCAAGACTCCAACAACCAGGTGGAGACAGCGTGTAAGAACGCTCCTACAACACCGGCAGAAAATGTTTCGCAGTACCTCCCAAAGCTGATCACACGTAAGTCCCACGCCTGCGGTCCTCCCCGTGGACATGAGGGCTTGTCCACACCAAAGCCGGCGGAAAGAACGTGCAGAGCAGCCTTCCTCAAAAAAACCCAGACTGGAAACGATCCAAACGCTACCCCATTGGATGGGGCACCCGCTCTGGGATCCCCACCCCGTGTAACACTACACAGCGGCAGAAATACCAACACTCGCGGCCGGGGGCCGTTCTCACAAGCCCTGTGGCTGGACAGAAGTAATCAGACACAAAGCAGCTGACACTGCATGGTGCCGTTTACACGAAGTCTAACAACAGACAAAACCAGTGTGTCGGAGTAGGAGTCAGAATAGTGGTGACCGGGCGCCTGGGTGGCTCAGTTGGTTAAGCGACTGCCTTCGGCTCAGGTCATGATCCTGGAGTCCCTGGATCGAGTCCCGCATCGGGCTCCCTGCTCGGCAGGGAGTCTGCTTCTCCCTCTGACCCTCCCCGCTCTCATGTGCTCTCTCTCATTCTCTCTCTCAAATAAATAAATAAAATCTTTAAAAAAAAAAAAAAAAGAATAGTGGTGACCTTCAGGGGATGGATACTGACCGAGAGGAACCCAAGGGAGCCTTCTGGGTTTCTAGAATGCTCTGCGTCTTGATTGATATGAGCTTTTACTCTCTCTATATATATGTTTTCATCAATCTGTACACTTAAGTGTACAATTTGCATACTTAGCTATATGTAAATTCTATCGCCATCTTTTTCATGAAACAAAAAGACATGTGCAAGAATGTTCACAGCCACACGCTGAAAACTACCCACAGCCCATCAGCTGTGCAATGGATAAAACAACTGTGGGGTGTGTTCCCACAACACAATACTGCATGGCACTGAAGAAGACCAAGGACGTCGAACCCCCACAGTACAGACGGACCTCATAGGCTCCCCCTAACAGGAGTCAGAGTCCAGACAGGAGAGTACGAAAGTCCGACTCAAATTACATAAACAGGTTTCAGTTAAACCTTACTTTTTTTTTTTTTTTTTTTAAGATTTTGTTTATTTATTTGACAGAGAGAGACACAGCGAGAGAGGGAACACAAGCAGGGGGAGTGGGAGAGGGAGAAGCAGGCTTCCCGCGGAGCAGGGAGCCCGATGCGGGGCTCGATCCCAGGACGCTGAGATCATGACCTGAGCTGAAGGCAGACGCGTAACGACTGAGCCACCCAGGTGCCCCAAACCTTACTTTTTAAGGTTAACAGCTTATAACCTTCTCGCCTCACCCTCCTTCCTACAAAAACTTTCCATCTTGCACAACTTCTCCGAGCTCCCCTCTCCGTGCTAGACAGGGTTATGCCTGATTCACGAATCGTTTAATAAAGTCAGCTAGAGGGGCGCCTGGGTGGCTCAGACGGTTTAGCGTCTGCCTTCGACTCAGGTCATGATCCCAGAGTCCTGGGATCAAGTCCCACATCAGGCTCCCTGCTCCGTGGGGAGCCTGCTTCTCCCTCTGCCTCTGTCTCTCTCTCTATCATGAATAAATAAATAAAATCTTTAAAAATAAATTAATTAATTAAACAAATAAATAATAAAGTCAGCTAGATCTTCACATTTACTCCATCGAATTTTGTTTTTTAACACTTAAAAATAAAACCGGCGTTCTTTTACCAGCAGAAGTGGATTTATTAGGGAACAGCAGAGACAAGGTGGGACAAGCAGGTAGGCGCCTTCGGAGAACAAAGAGGGGAGGCTCTTTTATAGAAAGAGCGGTGGGGTGTAAGAAAGAGGGGGTTGTAAACTGAAAGTTCATTGGAGTACAATGGGAGCTGGAAGTGTAGTGGCTTTTCATTGGCTGAGCTCTGACAGCCCCTCATTGGCTGGGGGAGGAGGAAACTTTCCTTCCTCCCACGGGGTTAGTTCGGTAGTATCCGCCTGCAAGGTGCATCTCTCCTTGTTGGGCCTGCAGCGGAGGAGGAGTGGTAGGGGGTGAGAGCAACCCCTGCAGGCCTCCAGACTCCATCTAAGTGAGGTCTGCTTTTATTCATGTCCACACCCTGTATCTGAAGATCTGCCACCATACCCGTCAGGAATCCAAGGGGACCTCTCCAGGACACGGGTCCCCTGCTCTGATGGGTGGGAGACGCACTGCTGCCAGGAGGCCTGGGGCCGGACCCAGCCCATAACCCAGTGAGGGGGCTCAGGCTCACCCTGGGGCCCCAGGCTGCCCTGAGGCTTCCCTGCTGTCATGCGGGACTTAAGGGAACCCCCTCCCACAAGTGTGGACCCCTATCTCGAGCTCAGCCATCGATGTCTTTCCGTCCAGGCCCCCAGGGCTTACACACACACACGCACACATGCACTCCTTCCTTTGCAAGGGGGTGGACAGTCCCAGGGGGGCAAATTTGAATGGAAGATGGTACTTCGGAGACCTGTTTCCTCCCTATTCATTCAAAAAGTAGCGTGTGCGCATGCTCTGCAAACCCTGGCTTTATCCAGGTCATCTTTTTCTGATTCGGGACACAAAGGGCTTCTTCATCCCTTTATATGGCTGCAGAGCACCCCTGCAAAATTATTTTCAGTTTGGGGAAGGAGATAGGTTTCTAATGAGATAATAAATGACACGCACCATGTACCCCCCTCCCCGTGGATTCTCCCAAGGGGAGCCCCAACGTAGCACTGGCGCCCCAGACAACTGGAGGGCCAACCAAGGAACCCCTCAGCAGGGGCACGGGGTGGGAGGAGGTGTCTGGGAGGCAGCGCCCAGGGACCCTCCAGGGCCCCAGGCAGAGGGGGCGCGGCCAGGCGGGCGGGGTGCGTGGCGGGGCTGGAGCCTCAGCCTCCCAGATGCCCTGACCTGCGCGAGCACGTGGAAGCCCGAGCTTAGTGGCAGTTTAATGAGACACACAGGTGTTCACGTGCGGAAGGAGAAGAACCAATTAGACACAGACGCGCCGTCTGCTCCAGCAACCCCACTGCTGAGCGCGCCCCGCGGAAGTGCAGGCAGGGACTTGAACAGATACGCGCAGGTCACGTTCACACCGCGAGTCGCCGCCGCAGCCCGAAGGCTCGGGGCACCAGCCGTCCCAGTGTCCGTGCACCCGCGAGCGGAGAAACAAAATGTAGCGGATCCGCAGAATGGAATGTTATTCCGCCTTAAAAAGGAGGGGAGATCCGTCACACGCCACAGCATGGGTGCGCCTGAAGGCATTATGTGAGTGAATAAGCCAGTCACAAGAGGGCACATCTGTGTTTCACTTCTGTGAGGTCGCCAGGATCATCAGGTTCAGACACAGCAGGTGGAATGGTGGTGCCAGGGGCTGGGGGAGGGGAGCTAGTGTTTCATGGGCAGAGCGTCAGTTTGGAAAGGCGGAAAAGTTCTGGAGGTGGATGGTGGGGAAGGCGTCACAACAGAGGCGCCGCGGGGGGGGCATATCTGCCAGAACTGAGCCAGATACCAGGGACCCTCGCTCACCCTCCACCGTGGGGCTTCCAGGGAAAGGGAGGATGAGACTCTCCAGGGTTGATGTGGATGGAGACAAAGGTGTCCACGGACTAGGGAAAATGAAGGCCAGGGGTTCCTGAGGTGCAGATGTGCGTCAGGGAGTGGGGGAGCAGGCTGACCAAATGAACAATGCGTGCCTGCATGGTCCCTGAAGGGACTAACGGACGAGCTTCTGAGACCCTGAGCTTCCCCACAGGTTCCCGGTGTGAGTGGGAGTGCAGGGTAGTGTGCCCTTCAAGACCACCCGGAGCCTGCTCCCAGTGGCCAGCCCCCCATGTCTGCTTGTTTCTCAGTGGCCAGCCCCCCCATTTCTGCTTGTTTCTCAGTGCTGGATTCCAGGGAAGAATGGGGCTTGTGCCCCCTGGCAAACCCCAGGAACAGCCTGCCTGGGCAAGAGAGCAGCAGGGAGAGAGAGACCCCAGGAGGGACCCCTCATGGCTCCCTGCCCACCGGGGTGACAGGGTCTGGACTCTGCTCTAAGAAGGAAGCCCCTTCTTCTGCTCCCAGAGACCGAGAGGGTCAGCTGCAGAGAGAGTGGGAAAGAGCCTGGAGCAGAGAGATGCACGTGAGGACCAGCATGGCTACAGCCCACATCTGCCCCCAAAAGCCCCATTTCCCCAGGCCTGTGTACTGCAGGTGGGGACAGATGCCCTTCCTGTCCCCACAGATGCTAGACCTTTGCCCCTCAGTCAGAAACATTGTTCACCTTTCCCCAGGTCTGGACCTGATTCAACTTGGTGACCCCAGAGGCCCACGTGGGGAGGATGAGGGGCTATAGAATAGGGACTCAGAGCTCGGGACAGAACAGCACAGTTACCCAGGGAAAGCAGGACCCTGCCCCACCCCCACCATCTCCTCCTCTGCCAGCGTGAGAGCAAATATGGATGCCCGGGATGCCCTGTCCACGACTGGCATGAGGTCTGAGCCCAAGGCTGCTCCTGCCAGGAACAGCAAGGCGACCCACTAGATTCACTTGGCTGGAGGGAGGCCAGGTCTGGGGGGTGGGGGAACTCCAGACCAACCACGGCCACAGGGCCACCCACTGGAACCAGCCCGGCCACACTGGGCAGCACAGGCAAGGCTGGGTCCACGCTATGCAGGGGTCTGCAGGTCAGGAGTGGGGGGCCCCGGGCCTGCCTCTGGATATGGGCATGGCTAAGGGGGAAGGGCTCTGAGCCCAGGGCGCAGGCCATTTAGCATGCAAGCTCTAACATGGGCCTCAGCTGCCCATGGGGCCGGCAGCCCTGAGCCCTGGCCCTGGGGGTGTCTAAGGGAGCCAAGTCCCCGCGCTGGGGTCTGCAGGAGGCACCCCTGTCCTGGAAGCCTGGGGTCAGGGAAGTTGCCACTAATGGGCATTTTTCTGGACCAGAACGTTTGAAAAAGTCTGGGTGGGGAGAAGGGTGGGCGCACACACACACCCCGACCTGAGGGCTGGGGGGTCCCAGGGACGCAAGTGTCTGCCATCAAGGTGTTGGGGCAGGGGCCGAGCTCCCCCAGCCTCGACAGGCCTCATGGACACAAGTCAGCCACCAGCCCTGGGCTGGCTGTGCAGCTGCATCTGCAGGGGCGGGACTGGACCAGCTCCTTCCCTTGCGGGGGCAGCGCGAGCGCCTGCAGCGGGGGGGAGGGGCGGCCGGCAGGGCTGAAGCTGGGCGGTAGCTCCTGGTCCCTAAGGCAGGGCCCTAACAGCGCCGGGGGGGGGGGGGCTGCTGAGGGGCAACAATGTTTCAATCAGTGAAGTAAATGGGGCTGTTATTATCCCCAGAGGCTTCTCACAAGCAGCTCTGGCCTGCGGGGGTGGGGGGCGCAGGTGGCAGGGGGCACCCCTGCTCCTTAATAGTTCTGGGACCCCCCCCCGGGGCCCTCCTGGGAGCAGCTCTGGGTCTGCTGCAGCGGCTGGGGTGCGGTGGGGGTGGGGTCCAGAGCCATGAGCACCCAACAGATGGAGCCTGTCTGAAAAGTGACTTTGGCCCTTTGTGGGGAAGGGCTGTGGGGGAGGGCTGGGGGCAGCCTCCTCGGGAAACTGAGGGTGGCTCTGGGAGAGGCGAGGGTGCACGGCTCCCTAGGAATTGAGGCAGGACAGCACCTCTTGGTGGCTGAGGCTTCAGAGAAGTGTCCTCGCAGCCAGCCCTGAGGGGACCGAGCCAGGTACTGTCCTAAACGCCGGCAGGCGCTGGCTCACGATGGCCAAGACATCCTGTGAGGATTCTGAGGCCCAGAGGCCCAAGAGGGGGCTGGTCCCAGACGCAGAGGGGGAAAAGGAGCCAGGCCCCGGGCCCAGCCGGTCTCACCCCAGAGCCACCTCTCACCTCCGCTACAGGTGGCCCCAGAGAATGTCCCACGCACCTGCTGACAGTCAGGGAAATGACCCCCAGCACGCCAAGGGAGGGGCCCAGGCATTGAGCCGCACGTGCAAATAGCAGGCGGGCTTGCACCCTGGGCTCCAGGTCCAACCCAGCCCCCCGCCCCCGCCCCCGCCCACTTTCCCATTGCCCCCAGGAAGGGGTAAGGGGCTCTCAATACCCCTTCAGGTCTGTGGCCTGCAGAAGAGGAGGGGTGTCCCCAGAGAGAGAGAGCCGGGGGGCTGCCAAGCTGGCTAGAGGGTAGAAGGAGCCAGGAAGGCAGGCCCCAGAGGCTCGGTCACAGGAAGCTTCCCCACTCCTCCACCGGCCTGCTCCCCAGGGCAGGGGTACCCCCAGGTCAGGGAAGATAGGGCAGGGGATGGGGGGTGGCTGGAAGGAGCCCTGAGGAGGTGAGGGGATGTAGGCAGGAATAGCACACTCCAGGCGGAGGGCATGACCAGGACAAGAGCCTGAAGTGGGAGCGAGCTCTGGAAGGCCAGTGAGGCTGACTCAGGGTTGCAGGTGACAGGTGAGCGATGGGCAGCTTAAGGATCCAGGACGACAAGCTCCTGTGGCCAAGTGGCCTGGGCCTGGTCCCCACAGGCTCCAGAGGCGGGCGGGGAGAGACTTGTCCGGCGCTGCCGCAGCCCAGGGCCAGGTTCACCGGCTGCACTCCTCACGCCAGCAAGCCGGGCCAGGGCGGAGCGGCACAGGTGGACAGGAGGCCCCCACAATGACTTCCTGTCCCCCAGGCCCCTGAAGTCAGGGAGGGAAATGGCTGTCCCTGGCCTGATGCCTGGCACTGGGGCCGGTATGAGGCCCATTGTTTGAGGCTGGAGCTGGGTGGGGGGGGAGCCGGGGCCCAGGGGCCTCCAGGAAGCCCCCGGAATGCCCTCTGTCCCACTTCCCACAGATCCAGAGCCTGAGCAAGAACCGGAGCGAGCAGACCCGGCAGACCCCAGCAGGATGAAGGCACCCGCGGCTCTCCTGCTGGCCCTGCTGCTGTGTGGGCAGCCAGGTACCCGGGCAAAGGGGCACCCCTGCAGCGAGAGGGGACAGCACGGTCTGGGCCTATGGGGACCCTCGGGACACCCAGCCTGGGGGCAGGACATGGCATGGGGTGCAGGGGGGTCAGGCTGGAGTCTGAGGCTGGAGGGACGTGGACGTGGGCTGTCCTGGGCTCCCGCAGGTTCCCAAACCTACCCCTCCCCAGCTCCAGACCCCACCTCTTTGAAATGCAGGCTTCGGGTTACCTCTTCTGTCCCGGCCTCAGTGTCCTCTTCTGTCAAACAGGCGGGCCATCCTGAGGGTTTACTGGGGCGGTGGTGGGGGGAGGCAGCTGCTGCAAAGGGTAGGCCCCCACAGCAGGTGATGGTGCTGGGAAGCAAGCAGGGCCAGCAGCTGGGGGCCCTCTGGGGGACAGAGTGGGGAGGAAGAGGGTGGAGGAGTGTCGAAGGACAGGTGGAAGGGGTGGGACACAGCACTGGGCCTGGAGCATGTGTGCTCTGTGCCCGGGAACTGGGGGGTTACAGGCATCCCTGTGTGGCCAGGTACCAGGCAGGCGCAGGACGAGGAGGAGGAGGACGATGTGGACTTTGGGCCTGAAGGCTATGACGATGATGATGAGGAGGAGGAGGAGGCCAGTGTGGCTGCAGGTGGCAAGGGCAGAGGTGATCGTCCACCCCCACCCGAGGCCGCAGGCACCCATCCCTCTTTTGCAACACTTTGTGTGGGCTCCGCTGAGTGCCAGGCTCGGCGCGGGGCTGGCATGAGGCAGAACAACAGGCAAAGCCTTCCTGGGGGCAGAGGAGGGGAGAGGAAGGGCCCTGACACTCAGCACCCCCCTCACCTCACCCTGGCTGTGACCTTCGACGGCCATCCAGAATAGGGAGCCTAGAGAAGGAACCACTCCCGGGCAGGGAGGCTGAATAGGAGTTCACTAGGCAGAAAGGGGCGCAGTGGAGTCCCTGCCTGGAGAGACCAGCAAGTGTAGAGGCCCTGGGCATGGAGTCCAGCTCAGCCAGACAGGACGGGTGCTGGCAGGGCAGGGCAGAGCTGACCAGTCCTGAGGAGGGATGCAGGGAGGCTTGGGCAGAGGCTTATGGAGGGATCAGCTGGGAACAGAGCACAAGCCTGTAGGGGGAGGCACTGGGCTGCCGGGGGAGGTGCTGGGCTGCAAGGGGAGGCACTGGGCTGCAGGGGGAGGCTCTGGGCCTGCAGGGGGAGGCGCTGGCCTGTAGGGGGAGGCGCTGGGCTACAGGGGGAGGCTCTGGGCCTGCAGGGGGAGGCGGTGGCCTGCAGGGGGAGGCTCTGGGCCTGCAGGGGGAGGCTCTGGGCCTGCAGGGGGAGGCGCTGGCCTGCAGGGGGAGGCTCTGGGCTGCAGGGGGAGGCT
>NW_022589721.1:34151575-34304103 GCF_004348235.1 Phoca vitulina
TGCAGGGGGAGGCTCTGGGCTGCAGGAGGAGGCTCTGGGCCTGCAGGAGGAGGCTCTGGGCTGCAGGGGGAGGCCCTTTGGCCTGAGCCCTCTTGCCTCCCAGGGCTGCTGCAGTGTTATGCCTGCCAGTCCCTGTACAGGGGGGAGCGCTGCAAGCAAGTTCAGAACTGCGTCCACGGCCACAGCTTCTGCAAAGCCGTCATCTCCCACGGGAACACAGGTGAGCAGGCCCCGCGGTGGCCAGGGCAGGAGGTACCCCACATCCCACGCAGAAAGGCGTGCACCCCAGTGAGGGGCCTCCTCCCTGCCCCAGCCTGTTCAGCGTGACGAAGCCTTTCTCCCCCACCCCTCCTCCCTCCCAGAGTCGGGTCCTCTGACCACCTACTCCGCATGGTGTGCAGACACGTGTCAGCCCATCACTAAGACACTGGAAGGGACCCTGATGACCCTGACCTGTTGCCAGTCCACTCTCTGCAACATCCCACCCTGGCAGGACCCCCCAGGCAACGGAGCTGGTAGCCCCCAGGGCAGCCCCACGATGGTGGCCGCCGCTCTCCTGCTCAGCCTCCTTCCCGGCCTTCAGGCCGTGGGGTCCTGAATGGGTGGTCCCACCCCCACCCCACTCACACCCTGGATGGCCAGCACTCTGTCCAGTGCCTTACCCACCTGGCTCCCCGCCCCAGTTTTGATGAATAAATTTGGAGCATCTTTAATGGTCCGGCCAACACTGCCCCGTCTGCATTTCCTATTTCCTGGCTGTCTGGCATCTTTAGCCTCCTCCTCTCCCCACCGCCTGTGCCAGCACATTGGCCCCAGGTCCAGGCCGCGGCTGCTCACAGGGCGGGTCCACACAGCTGGGTAGAGAAAACATGCATCCTATGCCAGGGGGAGTCAGCCACATTCTCTCACCTCCCCTCCCGCAGACTGTTGCCCGGGTTCCTGAGAAGAGGAGTGGGCAGTGGGAGGGGTTGGGAAAGGAAACCCAAGGGTGCCCAGGACCCGCTCTGGTCAGGCCGGCACCACTGGGTGCTGGGGGCTCTCCGCCTTCCTGGCTGGTGACAAGACAGAGCCCTGGGATAGGAGAGAGGAGGCCTGGGTCTGGGCCTCAGGTTCCCCATCAGAGCAGCATGGAACAAGGCTCAGAGGACCCTCAATCCCCACCAGCCCAGCAGCCCAGAGTCCTACCCTGCCTGTCAAGCAGCTGCAGCAGGTGCGGTAGCCTCCCACTCTCCGCTTCCTTCTCTCCTTAGTAAAGAAAACCTCAAGGCCTAGCTGGGGGGCAAATCCCCGGGGTAGAGGAGACAGGTCTGTCTTCTTCTCCTTCCTCCTTCCTGCTGGCTGCAGTGATGTCTGCGGCTCAGCAGCCACTTCGCACCATGAGGCAGCACACTGGGATGGCAGGGCAGCAAGGAGGAAAGGCAGAGATCATGGTGACCAGGAGCCATTATACCAGCCCCCCACTGCCTACCTCGGTACCCCATTCCCTGGGAGGGAAATAAATGGCTGCAGAGTTGAAGTGAGTCATTTCTCTGTCACTGCTTCTTCACACACTGTCACACACACCGGCTCCTGCAGGTACATACACTCTCATGTTACTCCTGCCAGTGCATGAACTCATGGTCACACACGCTCACCCACACAGATAAAAGCAGAGCTCGGGGCTCACCCTGTCTGGGTTAAAATGTTAGTTAAGCCCTTGCCCCAGCTCCATGACCCGCATGAACGCCATGCCCCACCAGCTCCGTGACCCAGACGAACCCCTTCACCTCCCCCGAAACCCCCGCCCCAACTGGGTTTCCTTGTCTGCCACGTGGCAGGGTAGGGGGGCCCTCCTGGGAGGACCAGCCTCAGTGAAGACCGACAAGCGCTACGGGGGAAGAGCACCAGGCCTGAGCCAGAGGTTGGGAGAGGCCGGATGAGGGCCAAGATCCAGCTGGACCCCCAGGCCAAGGCCAGTCTGACGTACCAGGGACGGTCAGGACATTCTAGGCCAGTCCCAAGAAGGAACTGCCGGAAGTCAGGAGGTGGTCCCGCAGGGCTGCTCCCTCTCATCCAGCCCGGGAAGCACCTCTGCAGCCACCCGCACAGCGGGCCAGGGAGTGTGTCCAGCTGGATCCCTGCCTCCATGTCTCATGACTGCGGTGACCACACAGTGGCTCACAACAGCTCAAACGTATCACCGTACGGTTCTGAAGCTCAGAAGTCTGAAATGAAGGGCTTTGTTCCTTCCGGAGCCTGTGATGGTGCGTTTTCTGTGTCAGCCTGACTGAGTCGAGAGAGGCCCAAATGATTTCTGGGTGTGTCTGGGAGGGGGTTTCCAAAGACATTAGCATTCGGGTACAAAGATGGCCCCTGCCAATGTGGGGGGCTGCACCCCATCCACTGAGGGCCCAAACGGAACAACAAGGCGGAAAGGGCAAATTCACCCCCTGGAGCTGGACCTCCATCCTCTCCTGCCCTGAGACGCTGGAGCTCCTCGTTCCGAGGCCTTCAGACTCCAGTGAATCCCAGCCCCAGCCTTCCTGGGGCTCCAGCTTGCAGACGGCAGGTCCAGGACCCCTCGGCCCCCACAGCCACGTGAGCCAATCCCTGTGCTTGCACTCACAGATCCCGCTGTACATCCGCGTGGCTCCGCGTTTCTGGAACTCTGGCCCCTCACCACCATCTGCCTCAAATCTCCCTCCACCTCCCTCTTATCAAGGCCTTTGTGGTGACATGGGGCCACCACCCAAGCGAGGACAATCTCTCGTCCCAAGACCTTCAAGCCCATCACGTCACCCCTTCGCCGCATGAGGCCACACATCTCCAGGCTCCAGGGATCAGGCCTTGGATGTTAGCCAGTCATTACTGAGCGTCACCCACCGCCCAATGTCAGAGCCCCCAGCCGTTGCACGTCTGGCCGTGTGCCGGGCCTTGGACCCAAGGACGGTGAGCTCGCTGGTCACGGGCCACAGCCCAGAAGTCAGGCGTGGCTCTCAGCCCCCGCGTGGCCTCTAGCAACACTCCTGCCATCCAGACACGATTCAGATGCCCTTGCCTTTGCCACTACTAGATTCAGGCTCCTAGAGAGCTGGGATTTTTAAGATGGAATCTATGAGGGGCGGGTGGGGGAGAGGAGAAAGACAACCCATCCAGTGAACGGACGGGCTCCCCCACACTGCATCCACGGGCATGGCCTCCCTGTGCCTGGAGGCTGCAGTCACCCTCAGCCTGCGGTGGCAGATTGCCTGGGCTGAAGTGCCCCGAGGCAGGCAGTCCCCCAAGTCACACACACCCTTCCCTCTACCCGATGCGCCAATGCCCCACACCACTGTGCCCGGCGCCCTGTGGTCCCCCGGCTGTCGCAGAGCTGGACGTGGTGCCTGATTCCAACTCATGGGACAAATTCTAACCACACCTCCCTCCCCCTGAGCTCTGACCAGCTGGGGACACAGGCACACAGACACATGGGGATCTAAGACCCCCCAAGGAAGATGCAACTGAGGATGCAGGGCCCCAGGCCGGGGGGTGAGGGTGGGGGTGGTGCAGGCGGATCCCAGGAGCTGCAGGAGAGACAGAGGCAGGGCCAGAGGGTGACAGGCCTCCCCAGAAGCCACGCCCCCTGGAAAGGTCGCTCACCCTCCCTTGGAAGCAGGTGTCTGGGGAATGAGGCTCCTCCCTGGTATGGGCCCGACTGGTTGTCTCTTAACCCCCTGAACTCAATGTGCACACAGAGGGGCAGGTCAAAGCCTCGCCCTCCTGAGCCCCCCATCCTTGCCTCTGTGCTCTGCCATCTCCTCCCCCAGGGCTCTGAGACCCGCTGCCAGCCCGGCCGCACCCTGGCAAAGCTCACTCCCTCCCCGTCTCCATCTCCCCCCCACCAGAGGGTGTGCAGCCCACTCCCGTGAAGCAAAGACGATCACGCAGCACCCCAGACTTTGCAGGACCTCAGGCTCGCTGAGTCCTCTATTAAGCCAGGGGGCTCAGGAGCCTGGTGAAAGAGCCACGTGCCCCTCCTCAAATCTCGGTCCTCCAAAGCTTCTGTCTTTTGGCTGGAGGGCCCTGCTCTGGGCAGCAATAAATCAACCCCTACCTAGAGTGGGCTGCATGCCCATCTCCACATTCCAGCTGAGAAGCAAGATGAAGGAAGAAGCAAACACCTGCTGGCGTCACCCCTCCCATGCCCGCCCCCCCCCCGGCCTCACCCCCCCCGTGCCCCCCCCCCCCCCCCCCCCACGGCCTCACCCCACCCATGCCCATGCCCGCCCTCCCCAAGCCCATGCCCGCCCTCCCCATGGTGTCACCCTACCCGTGCCCACATTCCCCATGGTGTCACCCTGCCCCATGCCTGCCCTCTCCACGGTGTCACCCTGCCCCATGCCCGCCCTCCCCCCCGGTGTCACCCTGCCCGAGCCCACACTCCCCAAGGCTCCAATGCGGGGTGCCCTCCCCCATCTGCACTCCCCTCCTGGATGTCCGGACTCCAGCAAGGGCCTCCTCAAGGCCAAACTCTGTGTTCTCCCAAGAATAGACCTTTGCTCACTTTGTCTGGATCAGTCTGCAGTGTATTCAGAGGCAAGGAACAGAAAATCCATCTAACTGTACCTAGAAAAAAGACTTGGCTTTGGGCGCATCCCCACGGCCTGGGGAGCATGGGCGCAGCAGCCAAAGCAGGACGGGGCCCCCCGGCCCGTGGCCTTTATGAGCGCATGTGGTAGCCGCATCCTGCTGGCCTCCTCGGTCCTTGTCCATCTGTGCATCAGGGTGCTCACTGACTGGTCAGGGCCGCTTGCGTGGCCTGTGTCCCCACGCAGTCTGCGGCGGCAGCAGCCAGGAGCGCCGCGCTCTGCACACAGACTTCTGTGAATGGAGACCGGCCTCTCCCCGCCCACTGCAAACCCTGAGCAAACCCCGCACCCCCCCGATTCCCCAGGGCGTCCCCTGTCCCGCAGAGTTGGTGCTTTCTATGGTGATTCGGCTTGAGCCAGCCTCAGGCAGATCCCCCAGGCGCGCACCACGGAGGGCGCCTCCCGACGTGAGGGTCTGGGGGCCACACAGGGGTCTGTCCCACCACAGCCTGCTGGCAGGTGCGCAGCCCAGGCCCACCCAAATGAGAAAATTAATCAAAGGGAACCTCACTAAAGCACAAGTCAGGAGCTTGGGCAGCGGGAGCTCTCACCCCCTCCTACTCTCATCACGTACAGATCCGACGGGAAGAGAGGCGCCTCCCCCGCCCTACTGCTTTCCCTGCTCCCGCACTCCCTGCTGCGCTGGAAGAGGGGAGCTTTCCTCCGCCCCTGGCAACAGCCCAGCCAATGAGACGCCAGTACACTTCCAGCTCCCCGTCTAGCTCAGTGGGCTTTCAGTTGACAACAGCCCCTCCCAGCTCCCCCTCTCCTCTGGGAGAGCGCTTTGCTGTCCTTCGCCCCGCAAACCTGCGGTGCTCTGCTTGCCCCAGCTTGCAATTCTCCGCCGTTCCTCAATAAACCCATTCTTGCTGGTAAAATGACTAGAAGTTTTATTTTCAAGGTTAACACGTGCAGAGGCCCCACTTCTGCGCTGGAATCAGGATCATGGCGCCCATCCCCCACCCCCCACCCCCCACCCCCGCCCTCGGGAGGTTGTGGCATTTGGGGGTGCTGCAGCCTGACACAGCTGTCCGTCATCAAAGCAGCAAAAATGTTCAGCCTCCGCAGGAATCTAGAAGTGGGCATACAAGTCAGCGAGGCGTTTGGGAGGGGCTGTTAGCAGCACGGGGGCGGGGGGGCCAAGCCAGCACACCCTTTGACCCCGTGGTTCCCCCGAAGTCTGTCCTACAGACGCCAGAGCCGCTCCTCTGGACAGGCCTCCTGGGCAGTGCGTCGGCTCTGCTGGTGCCACCTCTGAGTGGCAGTAGGCACTTGGGAGAGGTCCCCTCTTCTAGACTGAAAGCAGGGGGCATGAGCCTTCCAAGAGCCGGGCTTCCCCATGGACAGGGAAGGACACGTCTGTCCCAGAGGCCAGTAGCTTAGGACAGGGAGAGGCTGCAGTTGGTAGACCAGCCTCCGGGCCTCGGTCAGACCTCAGCGGTCCTCACCCCAGGGCACTGCAGGTACCCGAACCCCCAGAGGGTACTCCTCAAGAGCCTAATGCTGGAAACTTCTGGAGCTGGTGGCCCTGCCGCTTGGATGCTGTCGAGAGTCTCCCTGGCCTTTGTCAGTGTGCTTGGGAGCTGCTAAGAGGACATGGAGCCCATGCAGCCCCAGGGCTGGCCCCTGGCCAGGCCTCAAGCCTGAATGGGCCGCTTCCCAGCTGTGTGATCTCGGCAAGCCACATGGCCTCTCTGTGCGCAGTGCCCTGGCCCACAAAGCCAGAGAAAAGCAGAACCCGTCTCCTAGGCTCCGTGTGGAGGCCGACGGGTACTGGCCGCCACGTGCTGGTGCTCTAGTGACAGGGGTGATGGTGGCGGTCCCACCTCGGACTCTCGGAGCTGTTCCTGGGGGGCGGGGTCCAGGCTCGCTCAAGCTCTATCCCCCTCCCAGCACTGAATCTGCCCACTAACCCCGCTCCCTTCTGCTCCCCCACAGCCAGCCCCTGACATGGAGAGTACAAACAGGCTGAGGGACTCCGACCCAAGCTGTCTCACCACCCCCACCCCGAAACCAGCCCCTGGGGCCACCTCAGGGCCCTGTGCACCCCCACCCAGTCCTGGCACTGGGAGCAAGCTCAGGAAGAATGCTCTGTTCCCTCTTCTGGGCCCACAGGACCTGCCTGCTGGAACAAGGGGCCTGGGGGGGAGGGCGCACACAAACACTCCCTGGGCATCCCGCCCCTGCAGCCTCCATCCTTCCCACGGTGCTGGGGCTTTTCCCGTCTCCTGCCCACCCATGGCCCCCCTGGGTCAGCTGCCATTGTCCACTCTCCCCTTCCAAGACAGTCCTGGGGTGGTCTCAGGACTTCCTTTCTCCCAAAACAGGAAGCAGGTGGCCATGGTGCACTTCCTGTCCTTGTTCTCTCTGCGAGAACCAAGGATGAAGCACTGACCCAAAAGCAGGATGTTCTTGAGGATGGAGCTTGCTGAACACTGGCCCTCTAGTGACTGCTGGGTTTGCAGAAGCTGATGGACCCAGGACCCACCTGGAACCTTCCAGAAGGAGAGGAGTCATGGGCTCCCACCGGAGAGCTGGTGAGGGGTCCCATGTGGTTCAGTGTCGCCTGACACTCAGGCCTTTCAGCCTCAGAGGACGCTCCTGGCACAGAGGCGTGTCCTGCCTGAGGATGCACCAGGGGGGCGGCTGGGCTCTATGGTGGGGCTGCTGGGGTGGGGGGTGCCTGGCTGCAGGGTCTCAGAGAATGGGGGGCAGGGGGCGGGAATGGAGAAACACAGGAAAGCCTCCACACGGCTCCCCCTCCCCCCATGTCCTCATTCCTCCCAGAAAGAGCCTGAGCTGAGCAGTGAGTTGGAGGTGCCTGTCCCAGGACTCAGTTCTCTTCCGGCTGCAGAGGACACCACCTGGGGGGCCCAGTCCCGGAAGCCCTGACCTGGGAGCATTCATTGATGAGCAAGCCTTGAAGGTGACAGCTGCAGGAAAGCCTTCTGTCCACGCGGTCACACAACCCTACAGTCACCAAGTGAAGCCTCGCAGGCGCCGCACAGCCTCTGGGCCCAGGCCGGCCTGACAGTGAACTTACGCTGCAGGGAAGCAGGGGGATGACCTGGGGGTCAGGCTTCCCCGGCCTGTTGTCACCCATGCAACCCCTGATAATTCACCTCCCAGAAGCCTGGCGGTGGGGCACCTGCGTGGTGCAGCCGGTGGGCGTCCGATTCTTGATCTCAGCTCGGGTCGTGAGTTCAGGCCCCGGGTTGGGCTCCGTGCTGGGTGTGGAGTCTAGTTAAAACTAAATATATATATATTAAGCTTGTCAGCAGATGAGCCTGGGGAAGGAGCCTACTTACCGCCCACCTTGTCACAAACTGTAGGCTCAAGGGGCCAGAGGTTAGCTCTTCCAGGTAAATGGGTGTGACCCATAATTGAGGAACATGCCCACAGGTAAGGAATCAATGTTTCTTGGAAGAATACGAAACCTGATGGCCTGACTCTTGGGTCTCCTCCTTGCTCCGCGTCCGAAGCTTCACTGAGCCCCTGTGTGAGTCCCCACGCCTGTGCTCTGGAGCAGCGGTTCTGGACCCCAGATGCCCAGAAGAATCATCTAGGGGCACTTTTAAATTATACCAATGTTAGGTGTCCACTCCCCCCCTGCCACGAGGTGGGGTCCGGGTAGCAGTCTCTTAAGCTCTGCGGTGTTTCAGATGAACAGCTTGGGCTGAGCGCCACTGCACCAGAGGGGGCCTGCCGTCTGCTGCCCCGGAAACCTGACTGACCATTAGGATCACAGGGGAGCCTCTACAATTATGCCTCACTAGGCTCAGCCCCACGTATTGCTTCACCAGCTCTTGGGTGGCACCTGAAAAAGAATTTTTTTAAGGATTCTAAGGTGATTCTAATTGACCATTTTATGGTGGTCAAACAGCATCACATGCTACAGAGATATTGTTCATGAAAAGAAGAGTCAGTCACTGTGGCAAACTTCATTGTTGTCTTAAGAACTTGCCAGCGCTGCGCCCCCCTGCGCCCCTAGCTTCAGCAGCCACCACCCGGATGAGTCCGTAGCCACCAACATCAGGCAGAAAGACGGACTCACTGAAAGCTCAGGTGACTGTTAGCGTTTTTAGCAAGAGAGTATTTTTTTTTTTAAAGATTTTATTTATTTATTTGACAGAGAGAGACCCAGCGAGAGAGGGAACACAGCAGGGGGAGTAGGAGAGGGAGAAGCAGGCTTCCTGCTGAGCAGGGAGCCTGATGCGGGGCTCGATCCCAGGACCCTGGGACCATGGCCTGAGCCGAAGGCAGACGCTTAACGACTGAGCCACCCAGGTGCCCCAAGAGAGTATTTTTTTGTAATAAAGGCATGTACATCATATTTTAGACACAATGCTGCTGCAGCCTTAACGACTAGAGCATGGTGTAAGCATAACTCTGATTACCACTGGGAAACCAAACGTTCATTTGACTCACCTCATTGCGTCGGTCTGGAGCCCCGCTTCCCTCGCCCTCCGAGGCGTGCCTGAGCCTGGTAAACATACTAATAAGGAGATGACATAGTATGTCAGAGACTGGAATGTGCTATGAAAAAAATTGCAGGGCAGGGCGGGGGAGTCCAGAGGTGGGGGAATAGACCAACTGTGGTGTTACAGAGACTGCTGCCCTCCCCAAATGCAGGCGGCACCTGTGACTTGTTTCAAAACCACAATATGGCAGAGGTGACAGGACGTCAGTCCTGCAGTTAGGTCACGTTGTATGTTGGTGACAGGAGGTCACTCCCATGGTTAGGCTGCCTTCTATGAGACTCCATCTGAGCAGACCGGGGAGAGAGGCTCTCTTGCTGGCCCTGAAGAAGCAAGCAGCCATGTTGGGAACTGCCCATGGAGGGGGCCTCGTGGCAGGGAATGGGGGGGCCACTAGGACCCAAGGCCAGCCTCTAGCCAATAGCCAATAAGAAGCAGGTAGCAGAGCCCCCAGGAAATGCATCCTGCCAACAAGCAGGGGAGTGTGGAAGCGGATTCTTCCACATTTGAGCCTCCAGCTGAGAACGCAGCCGGCTGACACCTGACTGCAGCCTGGCACGACCAGGCAGAGGACAGCTGAGCCATGCCTGGACGCCGGGATGCCTGTCCCACAGGAACTCAGGTAACAAACAGGTGTTGTTTTAAGCAGCTAAGTTTGTGGGGAGCAGGAACTGAATACACATAGGAAGGCAGGTGGGCTCCACCGAGTTGCTGAGCTCTCAGTGGGCAGGAAGTGGGACTGCGCCAGGCAGCCAGCCAGGGATGAGCGTCCCAGGCGAGGGGGCACCAGTGCAACCGGACACAGGCCAAGTGCACGGGCTGTGTGTGAGGAGCAGTCCGGGGGCTGGAGAGGAGTGAGGGAGGGGGCAGGGGCAAGGGAGGGGGGCGCAGGGACGAGGGAGGGGGACAAAGGCAGGAGGGAGGGGGGATGGGGAGAAGGAGGGCGCACAGGGATGAAGGAAGGAGGACAGGGCGAGGGAGGGGGCGCAGGGGCGAGGAAGAGGCGCAGGGATGAGGGCGCAGGCGCGAGGGAGGGGAGGACGGGGCGGGGGAGGGGCGGGCGGGGCGAGGGAGCGGGCGCAGAGCTGAGGGGCGGGGCCTGAGGGGCGGGCCTTCCGGCGGGGGCGGGGGTGCCCGAGGAGGCCCTTGCAGAAATGGAAACGAAAGCCGAGCCGGGCGGAGCCGGCCGCCGGCGTACCACTGAGAGGCCCGGGGCCCCTTCTCCTAGAGCGGCGCCGGAAGGGGCGGGCCTCCCGGCGGGTGCCGCGGCTCGGCGGCTCGGCTGGGGGGCTGCGGAGCACTGGCGTGGGGAGACGGGGCTGCGGCGGGGCTGCGGCGGGAGGGTCCGTCGGTTCCGGGCCCCCGACCTCCAGCCAGGGAGTCGCCGGTGCCCTCCGGCGTCGCTTGGGCCCGCCCCCCAGCCCAGGGCAGCGGCCTCCCCTCCTTCGCCTCCCGGGCGCTGCGGGCAGGAGGGCGAGGAGCAGCTCGGAGCGGATCGAGGTGAAGGCGGCGCCCCGGGGCCCTGCACGCTTGGCCGACGAGGCCCTGTCGTTGGCGGGGGTGCATCGTGCTGCCCGTCGGGGCCCCTTTCCTCGACCTCGACACAGCTCGTGTTTGCTGGCAGGCGGGGGGCCCGGCGGACTGTTGGGGTGCATGTGTGCCTTTGGATCCAAACCCGCTAGTAATGCGGGCTCCCCCTGAGACCCAGGCTTCTGAAGGCGGGGGGGCGGGCCAGCCCGAGTGGGGTTTCCAGGGACCCCGGCTGCGGGGCCACGCAGAGCTTGGAGTTCAGGAGGCCTGGCCCAGAGAGGAAAGAGCTACTCCGAAGTTGCCGCGGGCACAGCACCAGCCCTTGGGGCAGGTGGCTTGAGCGCCTGTGTGCTGCGGCAGGCACTCGCGTCTACGGGCCTGTGGAGTGGGGACCGGGACCTCGGGTCCACTCCGTTTTTGACTGTTTTGTAACTTGGTGCGCTCTCTGCCGTCAAGCACCTGCCAGCTTGAATTGGGCAGAGGAGACGAAGATCCGGAATGATTCCTGAGCACCAGTTCGTGCTGGCTCTGGGCTCGTAGCCAGGGATGCAGGGATGAAAGAGCCGTGGTCCTTGCCCTCAGTGCCGGTCCCGGCAGGAAGCTGGAGCGCAGAGGAACCCCACGCACGCCCTCCAGTCGGGGGGAGGGGTACAAGGTGGGGGGGCGCCTTCATACAAGTTCTTGGTTTTCCTCAGTTTACTACCGAAACTGGACACCAGCCTCTGACTCCAGTGTACTTGCCTGGTGCGGTGATCCTCTGCCCTCCCCAGCAGAGCCCCCCACCCCCCCATTTCTGCATGCTCCTCGGCCCAGATGAGCTTCCTTTACCCTCAGTTCAGGCTCCCACCTGATGCTGAGAGCAGCCTCCTCCCAGAACCTGCCTCAAGTAGAGCCTTCCGGGCGACATAGGCGTGAATCCAGACCAAGTGTACCTAACCATTTTTATTTAGAAGAAGCCAGACTCAAACTCCTTGTCAGTATGGGAAATCTCGACAGTCATTTTATTATTGCCTCTGCATGGGGGACAAGAGGAAAGCCGAAGTGTACCCTTTTGACTTTAAGAGAGTTCAAAGTATTTATACCTTAAAACCACTTGGGGGTGCCTGGCTGGCTTAGTCCGTAGAGCCTGCGACTCTTGATCTTGGGGTCTTGAGTTCAAGCCCCAAGTTGGGCATAGAGCTTACTTAAAAAAAAAGAAAGCTACAGTGTTGTCATGTACAAAAGTCAAAGACACACAGATTAAAATGTTGATGGTAAATAAATGGGATGGAAAAGAAAATTCAAAGAAAAATACATCACTGGGAATATTACCACCTAGGGCATCACATTTTGGGGTGGGACAGCCTGTCAGTGTTATGGGCCTCCTGGTAGATCAGGGTAGCCGTCACAGGCCACGAGATACCTTTGCTAAGAACGCTGTTTGCAGGGAATGTTGGAGGATCAGAACAGGACCTGCCTTGGGAGTTTTCTCTTTAAAAAAAGGAGACTTCTCAGTGTCGTGGAGATGTCCCTCACTAGCAGAGTCTGAAGTTGCTCCAGGCTTGATGCTGGAATTCCATTAGCAGTGAGAGAAGACGAGCGCAAGGAAGCTCAGGAATCATACAGAAACGAAATAGAAGAGGGATCTCAACAAAGAACTAGGAGCTGTGTGGGTGATGCTCCTACAGACACCGGGGACGGTTGGGTCCTGTCTGAATTTGTGGCTGAATTGGGTGCTGTTCGGTGGAGTTAGGGACAGGGAACATCAGGTGTTTCAGAGGGTGTACACAAGATCTAGTTGATGGAGGACTTGGCTCTGGTTAAGGGCCCCAGGGAAGACTAGAGCCCGGTTAGGGAACAGGGAGGCCTCCCTGAGAAGGGCCCGTTTGGAGCTCTGAAGTGAGCGGCCAGCCCCATGAACACCTGCTCTTGGCCAATTCCTGGAATCAGCCAGGCACTGAGGCAGGAAGGACTGGGTATGTTGGAGGAGCCTAAAGGAAGCTGGAGGGGAGTGAGGAGTGGGCCAGGTCAGGCATGTATAGGGCTCATAAGTATGAGGGGAGCCACTGGGGGTCGGGGCAGGTACTGATAGGGGTTTGCTGGCTGCCATAGGGAGGTGGACCATGGGAGGAGGGCTGGGGCGCCCCAAGTTTGATCCATCTCAGATCCAGGCTCTAGGTGACAGGAGCATAACTCCCAAAGGGGCACATGTGGGTCCTGCTGCTCCAAAAGCACATCCTCTGGTCCCAAATACAGGAAGTGGAGAAGGAGGGAGAAAATGGTGGGGGGAAAGCCCCAATGTGGGGACCACACGGAGTTTTTGGTCCATGGTGTGTATCAGACCCCACTGGACATAGGCCTGGAGACCCCATCCCCGGGGAGAGGGTTAGAGCGAGTGTTCTGTTTGGTCATGTCCAAACAGAACAGGCTGTTTGTTGAGCCTCATTGAGAGGCTCATGAGGTGTCCAAGGGGAGCACACGAGCAGGGAAGGGGCCACGTTCCCGCCCCCCCCATCCGTCCCTTAGCCGCTGCACCACAGCTCTGTTCCTCCCGCATACCTGTGTGATCTAACCTTCATGGTCTGGCTTCTCCGGCAGCACGAGGATTGGTGGTGTCCTCTCTGGTGCAGACTTCCTGCTCCGGAGGTCTCGTTACAAGCTCAGAAAAATGAAGAGCTGTGACTAAAGGGAGAGCTTTCGGAAGAATAGGAGAGTCTGGCCCCTGGCCTTTCTCCTTAGCCCTTCCTGGATTCCAGTGGCCCTTCCTCTCTCCTGGGAACAAAGAAAGATGGAAAAGCCCACGGGCAAAAAGAAGGCACAGACCCCAAAGGAAGAAGGAGATTTGCTAAAGGACACTCCCAAAGGAGAGAAAGCGTCTGGGGAGAAAAAGGCAAACAAGAGGTCCACTTTGGCGAAAAAGTACAACAAGGAAGCCAGCCTGAGTCCTGAAGAAGAACACGTATTTGATGCCTTTGATGCTTCGTTTAAAGATGACTTTGAGGGGGTTCCCGTGTTCATCCCTTTTCAGAGAAAGAAGCCCTATGAGTGCAACGAATGTGGACGCGTCTTCAAGCACAAGACAGACCACCTTCGCCACCAGAGGGTTCACACGGGAGAGAAACCCTTCAAGTGTGAGGAGTGTGGGAAGATGTTCAGGCACAGCTCCGATGTCACCAAACACCAGAGAATCCACACTGGAGAGAAGCCCTTTAAATGCAGCGAGTGCGGGAAGGCCTTTAACTGCGGCTCCAATCTCCTAAAACATCAGAAGACGCACACTGGAGAGAAGCCGTATGAGTGCAAGGAATGTGGGAAAACCTTTGCCTACAGCTCATGTCTCATTCGCCATCGGAAGCGCCACCCACGGAAGAAGCACTGAGCGCGGGGAAGCTATCTGCCAAGACGCGGTGTTTGTGCTGATGGGAGCTGTCCCTCCTTCAGCATCTGATCAATGCTGGGGGTCCGTGAGCTCAGCGCACCTGTGCCCGGGCATCCCCCTCATCATCAGGAAAATCAACCCAGTGGGGTAAGCAAGTGCTTGAGCATGGTAAAGACCTTTCTGGTCCAGAGCATCTCTGGATCAAGACACCATGATAACGTGGGAGGGGCTCGCGGCATGGGAGACTCTGGGGATATCAACAGCTGTCCGTGGGGCTCGCGAGTCAGCGGCTGCTTGTGAGCGGCCCAGCACCTCCCTCTGCGGCCTCTGCCTCTGGTGTCCACTGTGGTTTCAGCCCTTTCACCTGCTCCTTTGAAGACTTGAGTCTGCAGACTCGACCTGCCGGGTCATCCCTGCGCAGCCTGGCAGGAGGCCCACGGCCCTGAGCTAGGTAGCAGTACTCTGCGGTCGTGCCCACAGCGCTGCACCAGACACCTGCTGTCCCCACTCGGCTGGCCATGGTGACAGTGGTTTGTGCTCCGGCTTCCCTCCTCGGGCTGCGGTGCCACCACCATCCCTCACCCCATCCCCAGGAACTGCACCCTTTGTGCATCCCCCTGGCCTAGCCCCCATCCCAGGTGAGCGGCCTGACTCACCCAGGTGGATCGCTCGGGACCTACATACTTCCACCGTGGGAGATTCCCGCCCTGGACACGTGGTGGAGGCCCCAAGGATGTGAGCACAGCTTCGAGCCAGCCTGCATCTGCCACGGGGGTCTTCAGACATGAGGCAGTGTGCCCTGCCCCCCGGGGATCGGCTCTCCAGGTTAGTTTCACTTCCTCATGCCTGGCCCCCAAAATCCATCTTATCCCCCGGGCAAGGCCACATGCTATGCCCAGCCCTGGTTCCCCCGGGAGTGGTCTGGATGGGGCCCCGGGCTCTCAGAGTGGTGTGGTGTGTCCCAGAACTTCCCACAGTGTGAGGGGGGGCCGGCGACCGTCAACCAGGAGGTAATGGGGCTTTGTACTAGGAAAATGTTGATGCCTACACTTTCAGCTGTTTGGACCCCCAAGATAGCCTTACTCTTTGGGGATTCCGTCCTGCAAGAAGGTCCTGAATCGGGGGGAGACCCGTTTCTCCATCGGGGGTCACAGACGCCAGAGGGCAGATGCTACCAGTGGAAATGCTTCTCCAGGTTGGCAAGTGTTCGCTTCCTGTTCTTTCTAAAAGCTGTGATGTTATGACACCTGAGCTGGACACCCCGCCCCCCTCCCCAGCGCAGCGGGCCCTCCCACCTGACGCTGCTCACCCTAGGTGTGGCAGGAGATCCAGGGGGACGCACAGTGGATGGTAAAGGACGTTACTGGGACATTCGGCAAACCTCGTGTCCACACTGACCACTGGGTGGCAGCCCGCATCAGTTCCAAGTTCCTGCTTGGCTTGCGGCCCCCGGCCATCCCAGACCTCGTCCTTGTGAAAGATGCTCCCTAAGGTTTTCAGGGACACAGGGTCATGATGTCTGCACTTTACCGTCAAATGTTCAGCAGAGAAACAGAGTAACAAGACATGTGTCCGCACTGAGTGATGAAGCAAATTGAACCCGGAGCCAGGTTGGCAGACATTTTCTGTAAAGGGCCAGATAGTAGCTGTTCTTGGCCCTGTGGCCCTAAGGCCTGTCCCTGCTCAGCTCCGCTGTGACATGCGACAGCAGTGAACACAGTGAATGAGCGTGGCCGGGTGCCAGCAGAGCTGTATTTACAGAGACCAGCGGCGGCCGTGTTGGGCCTGTTGTAGGTGGAGGGCGCGTGAGAGTCAGCCCGACCCATGTGCACTCGAGTCCTCCAGGACTGGCTGCGGGGGGGGAAGCCGGCACAGGAAGCCGAAGGACACCCTGGGAGGGCCGCGGAGGGGCTCCGAGCAGCGAGCCCTGGTGCCCACCTTGGGTGCCGGAGCGCGGGCTGTGGACACGGCACACACGTCCGGGGGTGTCTGCGTCCTCTTCGGCGTGGTTTCGTTTGTCTTTACTGCGGCCTTCTGACACACCAGGACGCGTGTGTTCCCGTGCAGTGTCCGCTGTGTGATCTGTATCGCGTGTTACGGCCCGTTTCCCCGTGCCCACGGCGGCAGGCATGGTCTCCACCGCCGCCTACAGGTGCGGTGAGCAGAGGCTCACCGTGTCCTAACGGGCGTGTGGGCTGTTTCTGGTTTCGGGCGTTATAAATAATGCTGAGATAAATACCTTTTCTGCATTTCGGGCCGACAGGATGGGTCCCCAGACACGGAATGCCAGGTGGAGATCCTCGGGGCTGTGCGGGCTGGGCGCCCCAGCGGCACATGGACGGCAGGCTTGCCCTGGCCGCTCCGGCGGCAGGCAGGTGGGTCTTCATCATTGCCAGTTTGTTTGAAGAGAGGGAAACGCACTCTGACCCCATGGCTTTGGTTTCTAGAGAGGAAATGGGTGGTGAAGAACACAGGCTGTCGGGCCAGGGCTTAGCGACTTGAGCCGGTGCCTTGGCGATGTGGGACTTGGGGCATGTCCCTTAACCTCCTCGTGCTGCCTCAGTTTCCTCAGGCGTGACATGGGGATGCTTAACCTGACGCAGTGAGTCAGCACGTGAAGTCCTAGGTGCAGGGCTGGCTCCCCCCAAGTGTTTTAAGAATGTCAGCTCTGGGGGCACCTGGCCGACTCGGTGGGTGGAGCTTGGAACTCTTGATCTCCGGGCCGTGAGTTCGAGCCCCACGTCGGGTGTGGAGCTTCTTGCCGTGTGTTTGTGTTCTTAGCAAGGCAGACATTTGCTTGTAGGCATGGGAGGTGGCCGTGCACGCCGACAGCCCTCAGCGCCTCTCCCAGGAAGGCTGCATCAGCCCAGAAAAGAGCCACAGAAAAATACTTTTTTAAAAAGTAAGACTTGGAAATTCTTTTTTGAATACAGTTTACCGTCATGAGAAGAATCACAAAATCAAACTCAAATCAGTGAGTGGCCTTTTCTGCCTCCCATCGCTCAGGCAGCTTTGAGGGGTTTCTGTTGTTCTTCAAATAAAACTCCTGTCCTAGGAAAAAAAAACCTTCTCAATAACCTGACTCAAATTAAAAAAAAAAACATGATGAGAGCTATAAAACACTCAGACCTCACTGACACTGAAAATAGGACTCGTCAGAGCTTCTCTGGGCCACTGAAGCCACACGGGGACGTGTAGCCCTAAGAGCTTTGGTCCCGTCAGCGGACGAGCTAGAAATCAGAAGCTGAGCCTCCGGCTTCGAAAGTTATAAAAACAATAGCGTAACAAACGCAAAGTGGCAGAGAGGAAATAACAAAGAGCAGAGAGGAGCACAGCCAGTGGGAACGGAGGCTGTCTCAGGCAGGAAAGCGGTGGTCGTTGGTTGTTCACAAGGACTGTTCCGGCTCACATCGCCCAGCAGCAGCGTCCAGGAAAAGAGCAGGAGCCACTGAACCATCACGAATGCAAAGGGGATGTGACAGCAGGTACGTCAGAGATCAGAAGAGACAAAACTCGGAGCCAGGGAACGCGAGCACAGATGAGGTACGGAAGCCGGCCCGAGACCCCGTGCCCGCCGCACAGAGTGTGTCCGGAGTCTAGAGTCTTCCCCAAAGAATGCAAGTCCAGATGGCGCACAAGTGAGTTGAAGAACCCATTCTGGTCCTCTACGGACTCAGAGATTGAAAAGAGGAAACACTTCACCTTATTTTATGAGCTGGGACAGCCAGGATGTCCGTGTTCTCGGCTGCAGAGGCTCCGAGCACGGGGCGGGCAAACCCCGTCCCGCAGGGCAGGAGCGGAGCGCGGACCGCGGCCAGATGAGGCCTCTGTCAGGAAGGCCAGTTTGGCTCAAAACTGATGTGATTTCTCACATCAACAGATTGGGGGAGGGGCATATTATCATCTGAATAGTTAGCTGTGTGCCAGATTGCACCATCCACTCCTGATAACAGACCTTCATAAATCAGGAATATAACAGAACTGTCTAAACCCCTACAGAACATCTCCCAGCACCCGGAGCAGCACTGCGGCCTAGGGTCCCGTGTAGCTGGTGTCCCCTCCGCCCGCAGAGCACAAGAGGGCCGGCCTCACAGCTCCCCCTGCGCCCGGAGCCAGACCAGGAGGAAGACACACACAGGATTACAGTGGAAAACCCTGAGCGTGTTTCTCAGCAGGTGGTCCCACCGTCTATGCAGAATCTGACCACTGTCAGCACGCACTGAAACGTAAGGGCTGAGCAAGGTGTCGCGAGAGGGTCAGGGTCAGGATCCCCGGAGGCCCAGGTGCAGAAGGGGAAGCGGGCTCATCAGGGAAGGTTTGTAGCGGGCACTCGCGGTGGCCGTCGTGGATGCAGCTCGAGTGTCCCTCACCAGACGAACAGACACAGGACACGTGGCGCTGCCAGACTGGGGCACCGCCGCCAGCCCTGAGGGAGTGAAGACCCAGGCTGCGACCCGCACGAGCCTGAGCCTCTGAAGCCCGGGGCTGAGCACCAGAAGCCGGCCAGGGCACTGCTGTGTGACCCGTTCTCGGGAGGGGCGGGGGCAGGGGAGTTTAACGAGGGCAGGGTTGCTGCTGGGAATGGTAAGAAGGCTCTGGGGGTAGGGCGTGGGGACGGGTACATAGCGTGGTGAGTATTTAATGCTGCTAATTGTACACAAACAGTTAAAATAATAAACACCATGTATATTTCCCCACAGTGAAAAAAGTCCATTGAATTTGCTGTGCTGTTAACAAAATGCAGTTTTAAAAAGCTATCAATTCACTTTAGCAACAAAAATAGCATTTCCAGGGGCGCCTGGGTGGCTCAGTCGTTAAAGCATCTGCCTTCGGCTCAGGTCATGATCCCAGGGTCCTGGGATCGAGCCCCGCATCTGGCTCCCTGCTCCGCGGGAAGCCTGCTTCTCCCTCTCCCACTCCCCCTGCTTGTGTTCCCTCTCTTGCTGTGTCTCTCTCTGTCAAATAAATCTTTAAAAAAAAAAACAAACAAAAAAACAAAAATTGCATTTCCTAGCAAGTTAAAGATGTGCCATACCATGCTAGCCCAGAAATTTCACTCATTAAAATACTGTAGTGAGCTTTTTTACATGCGCAGTAATATAGTGCATGTGGAATGTCAGAAAAATTGGAAATAACCCAAATGTGCATCAACAGTGAAGTGGGGCGGAGGGAGAGAGGAGCCCGGCCCCCCTCGGGCGGAGGGCAGGCAGGCGGGTGTCTGGGTCCTAAACCGCATGGACCGTGAGCGGGGCTTTGAGCTGCTCATGCATCACATCATATTCACCCAAGATTTACATGCATTTGAAATGTTACATTTTCTAACTTTCTGAACTTTTGGGGGACATGAGCACTTTCCCCCTGGTTCTGTTGCCGTCCAGGTCTCGGGTGCATGGCTCGAACCCCTGCTGCCAGCGCTGGCCAGTCGGCTTCCACGGTGGGGGGGGCGGGGGGGGACACACGTGTCCTCACGTGTGTACTGGGGGGGCGGGGGGAGACACACATGTCCTCACGTGTGTACTTGTAGCTTCCCAGCAGCCAGCCGGGTAATAATTGCATTTCTTTGTTCAAAAGGTAGTTCTTGTCCTTTTCTGGCGTGAGAGCAGATCACCCCAGTCAAGAAGTTCCTGATGAAATGTGCCTAGAAGTGAACCTCCCAACTAACCAAAGTGCCCCAGTCCTGAGCCCCGAGGAGGAGGTGAGGAGGCCCCTGGGTGAGCAGAGAGGAACCATCTGAGGGACGGGTGGGGGCACGGGGCCCAGACAGGAAATCCGAGCTGGGGGGGGCAGGGGGGCTGCCGCAGGTGGGCTGAGTGATGCCGCAGGTGAGCAGCGCCTCCCTTCTCCTTGTCTCTTCCCAGGGCCCCGTGAAGGCAGCAAACTCCCCAAACTCCCGAACTCGAACTCCTGGTGGGGCCTTCCCCAACCTCTCCAAAGGCCACAGAATTCACGCCTCTCGCCCCGCCCACCCAGGAGGGCAATGCTGACACCACCCAGCCTTCTAGGAAAGCGCTGCAGGCTGAAACCCCACAGGCAACATCCACAACTTTCCCAGCGTCCTGGGGATGTCCCAGAGAAATGCCTTTTCCACATGGGAAACCTTTAGGACGCCCCGCTGAGCATGGTTCTCTTGCTGGAGAGCACTCAGAGCAGCACCTCGGCACCTGGCCCAGCGTGGAGGGCGCTGGGATGGCGGGGGCCACGGAGGACACCTGCAGATGTCCCAGGGACGTGACGTTGATCATCCAGCAGCATCTGTCCCTACGGGGCTCCTGCCAGCCTCGATCTGAGGGAAGGTGGGAGCCAGCACTGTGGGAGAGTGGGCAGTGAGGGCCACACAGCAGGTGGGGCTCGGCTTCCTCCTCTCCCCACAGGTTGGGGGGCTCACCTGTGACTGGGTCCGCTGCATTCCTGGGGAGGCTGTAGGCACCAGGGTGTTACCTGGGCTTGATTTCCAGTGACCTCTTGTGTCCATCCCCAATCTGGACACCAAGTTGTGATATTCCTTTCCCCTGCAAGTGAGCGAGGCCCCAAGACATGCTGCAGAGTATGCAGGTCTGGAGGCAGCCCTGCAGCCTCGGCTCCAGGGAGCAAAGCCCGGGGCTCCCCAGTCCTGGTGCTCGTGGCAGAAGCCTGTGCCACGGGGGACACTGGGACATTTGCTCTGGAGTAGGACCAGCGAGGGCAGGGTTCTCAGCCAGGACGGAGGGGTAAAGGGGGTGTCCCCAAGGCCCAAGGAAGCCGTGTCCCCAAGGCCCAAGGGACCAGAAAGGGAATGGGCTGAGGGCCAGTTCAGGGTGGGAGTGGCTGCGAAGATGATGGGGCAAACTGCGTGTCTTCTACCCAAGGACATAGCTCTGCTCTGAGCGGCAGCCCGTGCCTCCAGGGACCTCTGTGCACTGAGCGTAGAGTTGGTGGTCTCCTGGTGTCCTCCTCACAAACTCCAGCCGCCTGTTCCACGAACCACAGCGTCCTCCCCTTGACCAGAGTCCTGCCAGGACCCAGACGGGGCCATGGGGGCCAGTGGCCGCTGCTGCCCGTGGTTGTCTGCGGTCTCTGTAGACAGAGGCTTCCCAGGTCCCTGTGGCATTCCGGTTTTAACACGTGCGTGTGTCCTGATGACTCGAGCACTTGGCTGCTGGGGCTGTCCTCACCCCCGGTGCAGTGCGCGCCCCTGGGCTGTCAGAGCTCCTGCACAGCTGCTGGTCATGGTGCAGGAAATGGGACTTTCCAAACAGTCCGTCTGATGGACGTCGGCTCTATGATCTCTTCAGTTCCTTCAGTCCTCAGCGAGTGTGTTCTGCGTCTGGGGGACACATTCCGTCTTGTCTTATCCTAGTTCTGTGGTGCACTTTCCACGTGGTGCTGTCTCCCTCCCAGCGGATGTGGCACCGGTTCCGGGTGCTTTCCTGCCGCCTCCCTAGCATTTACCCCGAACGCGTCTTCGTCCTGCTGCTTGTGGATGATATGTTTTCTCCTGTAATAAACATCTGTTCTGACCCATTCACTGGGTCCCGCTCATCTCCCTGCAGTTTGGGGGTGCAGTCGGGACGCCCCAGGGCCTGCAGAGCCAGGGAGCCAACTGGTCACTGCCTCCAGATGCGTCTCTTGGGGGCTGCCTCACATTAACCAAACTTGTAAGAGAACGATATAAACCAGAAGGAATCTGCTGACTCAGGATGAGAGTGAGCCCTCATGGGACAAAATAGTATGTCCCTCCAGAGACACGGCCTTCCTGGCCCCAGATTCTGGAAAACTGGGGGTTCCTTGGTTGCTGATGCCTGTAGTCATAACCCTGGAGGGGATCTGGGAGGCCCCTCGCCTGCTGCCCTGCGTTCTGAAGAGCCCGGGTCGGCCCACCCTCCCATACCCTTGCTTACTTTGCCTTCCACAGAAGAGCTGTTCTCCCGAGGGCACTCCTGCCCCCCAAAAGGGGACGTGGTAATACCTGGAGACATTTTTGCTTGTCACAACCGAGGGGAGGCGCTACTGACATCTGGTTGGTGGGAGCGGGGAAGCTGCTCAGGGCCCTGCAGAGCACAGGATGCCTGGTGGCAAAGGACCCGGCCAAGGGTGGAGCTCCAGGTTAGCCCCAGAGTCAGGTGATGGGCGGGGGAGACGCATGGGCAGGACAGAGAAGAGTAGAGCTGTCGGCGAGGGGGAGGCCAGGCAGCTCTGCGGAAACCCAGACACTTGACAGGAGGCCTCTGGAGGCTGAGGAGCCTGGCGGCACCGCGGGGCTGCGCCAGGTCCCCTGAAAGTGGGACAGAGGCAGGCGGGACACGTGATTGGCTAGGAGTCTCCACAGCCCCACCCTCAAAGGAAACAGGAGGGTGCCCGACGCCACTGAAGCTAAACCAGGGGGCCACACACAGGCCAGCAAGGAGCGGGTGAGGGACAGACTGAGAAGGGGAACTGGGAGAGGCAAGCCCCCAGCCACCTCTGTGCATCGTGGGCCACATGTCCAAAACAGAACTTGGCTTGTGGCCATTGCCCCATCTCAGAAAGCGGGCCACCAGTCACCAAACCAGCTTGAACCGCGAGTCATCGTGCCCCACATTCCAGTGAACAGCGGGTGTTCCCGCTGTTTGGTCCCCAACACGGGCCTACCCAGCCCACTCTCTATCTAAACCACCTGTCTCCTCCTGCCTCCCTGTGGTCCCAAACTCATCTTAAAATGCACATCCGGGGGTGCCTGGGTGCTTCAGTCGGTTAAGTGTCTGCCTTCGGCTCAGGTCATGATCTCAGGATCCTGGGATTGAGCCCATGTCGGGCTCCCTGCTCAGTGGGGAGTCTGCTTCTCCCTCCCCCTCTGATCCTCCTCCCTGCCTGTGCTCTCTCTCTCTATCAAATAAATAAATAAAAATCTTAAAAAAAAAAAAAAAAGCACATCAGATCTCACTCCCCTACTCAGGACCTTCAGTGGCTCTTGGTGCACTTAAAATCCAGGCTCCTAATCATGCCTTCAAGACTGCTCGCCCATCTTGTTGCATTCTCCCTTGGCTCACCACACTCTCAGCTTGCCTGGTCTCTTCCAAACCCTTGGCAATGCTCATGCCTCAGGACCTTGGCACATGCTCTTCCTTCTGCTTTGAAGACTCTTCCCTCTAGCTTTTGTGCGACTAGCTTGCCCTACTCTCTTCCTCCCTCTCCTCTGAAGTCACTGCCTTAGCGAGCCCTCGGACCACGAAGCCCGTGTGTGCTCCCTCCAAGCTCTTACCCGGGCTGTGGTGGGGGTGTGTTGCTAGTTTGGTCTCTGCTCTCTCCCACACACTAGAATGGGAGCTCCACTGAGTCAGGGAGCTATCCTGTTCCCAGTACTGGCCCTGGGCCTGGCATTAGTCAGGCAGAGGGGAGCAGCGGGGGATTCCTACAGAACCTGCAGGGCTAGAAGCCTGCAGCGTGGGGTGAGTGAGGCCGCTGCAGCAGATGGCCGCACTAATCCTCGGCAGGAATGGGCGGCTCCAGGCTGGCTTCTGCCCGTTTCCCAGCTCTCATCCTGTCTCACCACACCGTCACGGAGTCCTTCACTTGTCCCTGATCATGCAGCTTCTCTCCTGCCTGGCACCCGCCCTGGAACCAAATGTTGGGATTCTTGGGCTTGGGCTCCCCTCCCTCCGCCCTGGGCATCCCTGCAGCCCGGGGCTCCCTGGCTGGGCGTGGGTCCTGCCTTACTGTCCTCGTGCTGTCCACCTGGCTGGGCTCAGGGCGAGCGTGGGCAAACCAGCCCCTGGACGTCCATCCTGCTGGATTAGTTCACAGGAGCCTATTCCGGCTGTCTGCTTTTCCTAACAAGGAGTGACGCTTACTTCTCTCTTTCTGGGGTTGTAAGAACAGGACTAAAAAAGAGACTTCGGATGCACATCAGGAGGAATTCCATGGTAAGGTTTGGGAAATTTTGTAACAGCCATTCCTCAGGCCTTAGAGTTTGGGAACAATTTTGGTGGTAGGGCAGTTTAGAGGGGCGTTTGAGACACCCCAAAAAAGAAGAGAATTTGTTCTCAGCTAGCTCGCCAGCGACTGATGGCCGCCCAGCAGAAACACCGCGAGGGAAGAAAGGCGGTACTGACGACGCTTTGGGTGCAACTTTTCGATTGCATCTACAGCCAGCGGCCGAGAACTCGGGGGCGGACTGCGGGGGCCCTGCACCGCCCCGGGCGGAGCAAAGCTGGCGGCCGCCCCGCCCCGCGCCGCGCCGCGCCGCCACGCCACGCCAAGGAGGCGGCGGTCCTCCGGCGCCCAGAGCGTCCCGGAAGTGCGCGCAGGCGGGCCGGGGCGGGGCGCGGGCGCACTTCCGGCCGGCGCGCGGGCGGCCGCCTCCCGCTCGGAAGGTGAGTGGGCGCCGGGCGGCGGCGGCGGCGGCTGCTGCGGGGATGCGCGGCCCGCCCGCGCTCACGCGTCGTCCCCGCGGGCCCCGCCCTGGCCTCACCCCGCGCCGCCGTGACCTCGGCCGGGGGGCGCGGGTGGGCGCCCCGGGGCGCAGAGGAGGCCTCCGCGGCGTGGCGGGCCGCAGCGGGCGCACCGGCCCCCGGCGAGCGCAGGGTCCGTGTGCGGGGCGCCTCCCCACGCGCCCGGAACCGCGGGGACGGAGCCGGCGCTGTGCCCACTTTACAGGTGGAACACGGAGGCTCAGAGAAGTCCGCGGCCGGGGGCGTGAGCGCCGGACCTCGGCCGGGCAGGCTGCGCCCTGCCGCCCAGCGCCCCGAGATCGGGCCGTTCCCCGCGGGGCTCAGGCTCCAGGCCGGGAGGAGAGGGGGCGGGAAGGTCTGCTCCTGGCCGCGGCGTCCCCGTCCCCTTCGCCTGCCGCCGTTTGCAGCAGTGTGGGCGTGGAGCCTGCGCTCGGATCTCGTGCCGGTGGCCCGGCGGGCGGCCGTGTGCGCGCGCTCCCTGTGCGAACCAGGGTGGGGGAATGTGCCCCTTCCCCGATAAGTCCCGGGCAGCGAACCGAGTAACTTGAGCTGAGACTTAGGAGGTTGAGGGCCCGCACCCAGACGTCATGACTGCAGCCCCACCCTGCGTCCAGTTGTGTCCACTTCCCGAGTGTCCGTGACCCTTCCCATCATTAGGGAATGCGGTGTGCCGAGATGGCCCAGGCGCTGGCGAGGAGCCCTGTGGAGGCTGCCTCCCCACCTTGAAGCAGATACTGTTTGCAACCATTGCTTAATGTACTCTAACTTTTGTCCTTCCTGCGTCCTCTTCTTCACACCCTGATGAGGAATCCCGCTTCACCACAGTGTAAAAGAAAAATCCTTCTCACACTGCATCAAACCATTCTTGCAAACCAAATTAAAGCCAGGTACCTTCGACCCCAGAGGAGGCTCAGAGCACTGGGCCGCTCATACGGCTTCCGGCCCGCAGCTTCCGGGGCTCTGCAGGGTCAGAGGAAGGCGGTTTTCCTCTCAGGAATTGTCTTGTTAAGATTTAATCTAGAACGTTCATGCTCCAGCAGGCATAGTGCGGTTTCTCACCCTTCTCCAGGGCCAGCAGCCCCAGCTGTGCTGCGGGAGGTTCTTCAGGGAGATCCCACCTGCTTTAGGATCTGGGTTGGGAGAACGTTCCAGACCAGACCATTGCTCAGATGAGCACTTGGACTTGGTCCCTGTGGGTGTGCTGGTGCTTTCCACGTGGCGGAATAAACATACCAGGGGCCCAGCTGCTCTCACCCCAAGCCCCACACGGCCCCCCCGGCCCCCTTGCCCCCCCCCCCCCCGGCGAAGGAGCCCCCAGCTCCCCTGTGGCTGACCGGCACCTGGCATTGCCCCCGCCCTCCACTCATCCCTCTGACCCCCCTCATCCTGCCATGGTTTTCATTTCCCCAGGTCCCAGGTGTGCATACCTTCAGCAGGCCTTGGGGAAGATGGCGACCCTGGGGGACGGTCAGGAGCCCCCTCATGTCCCGTCCCCTGGCAATCTTGCGTCACCAGGGACACCTGGAACCCACCACCGCGAGGCCCGGCTTCACCTCCACGGTCATCAACACGGTACTCACCCTGCGCTCCCTCCGCCTCCCTGCACCGTTCGCCTGGCCCGCACCACCAGTACTGCAGGCTGGAAACAGGGCGGCTCCCTGGGTGCTGGGGCTCCTGCACCCTCACACTTGGGTCGGGACGGGGCAGCCGTGGTTGAGGCCGGAGACCAAGCCTTGTGAGCAATGGCTCCCCACAGTCCCCTGGGACTGTGTTTGGGGGTTGGGGAAGAGCAGCCTCAGTGGTAGGGCCCTGTGTCCTCCCATCTCCCTTTATGAGCCTTTGCTCCCACCCCAGGAAAACAGCATCCAGAGTTCTGGGCAGGCTGGTTTGGGTTGGGGCCCCCCGGGACCTGCAGGGGTGGAGCTTCCAGGCTGTCCCAGCCTCCTGGCAGGGTCTCAGGATGTCAAAGGCATGGCAGTAGCCCGTGACTGGCGGGGCGCCAGGGGCGGAGAGGTGTCTAAGCCCATGGCATGTGGTGCCCCTGGGTCTTGCTCACACTCAGCCATCAGGAAGTCGCAGGGGCTCTGTCCATGCCCCACGTGCCCCAGGAGGCCTGGCCTCGCTCCTCACAGCTGAGGACACAGATGAGCTGATGACCACCAGGTCAAGGGCCTGGGTGTGTTTCATCTCACCTGTGTCCTAAAGAGCTGGCCCTGGGCTCAGGGGGTGGGGCTCGCTCTGCGTCCGGGGCTCTCACTCTTGGCGAGCCCCGGCATTACAGGGAGTGACGTGATGATGGCTGAGATGCGCCCGCTCTGTGCCGAGGGCTCTGTGCGGACTGTCTTGAAGCCCAGTGGCCACATTAACAATGAGACAGTGAGGCCCACAGAGGTCACACACAGCTAGGGAACATGGGATTCACCCCCCAGTTCAGTCCAGGATTGGAACGGGAGCGGCTCCTAGCCGTGCCCTGTGCTGCGCCTGGCTCGGGGATCTCTCCCGGCCCCATGCCCGTCGCCATGGAGACCAGGCTGGGGGCATGGGGGGGTGTGGAGCTGGGTGCTGCCGGGAAGGAGAACATGCTCCGTAGGCCTTCGCTGGTACATCTGCCTCTCCCTGCAGGGTGGTTTGAGGGCCTCCCCCAGGGCCCCCCACCCCCTGTGTCCGTGCCCCCTGTCCCCATGCAGTCAGGATTCCGGAGCCCACTCTCCACCTCCAGTTTCTCATGCCACCTCTCAAAACAGCCTGGCAAGGTAGGGCCTCCTGTCCCCATGTTTCTGACGGGGACATGGAAGCCCAGACGTGAGCCAGTGGAAGCCAGTAGGATTTAGAACACATCAGTGTGACTCAAGCCCGCCTCCCCCCACTGGGCCCAGCAAGCTGGGGCTCGTGGCTTCTAACTGGCAGGACGTAGGACTGGGGAGGGGCTGTCCCCGAAGACATGCAGACCCAGCCAGTTCTGCTGGATGAGAAGACTGGTGCCCAAGATGGAGGTCCTCCTGCCCAGGCAGAGTGGGGTTGCCCCTGATCCAGCAAGAGCCTGGAAGGCCGGGCTGGGTCCCCTGAGCCACAGCCAAGTGCGCTCAAGTGCCCAGGGGCCTTGCCCAGTGAGAGGGAGTGTGGGCTGCAGCCAGCAGCTTCAGCACGCTCTGTACTATTCAGAAACGGGGCGGGGGGGGGGGGGGGGGGGGGGGGGGGAGGCTGCCTGCAAGGAAAACAACCAAGGTTGATCCTAAAGAAGAGAGGGGCGGGGCCTCCAGCAGGCTCTGAAGGAGGAGGCGTGGCTGGAGGGTGATGGGGCCCAGGGAGGTCCAAGGGGCCAGAGGGAGGAGAGGGGTGGCCTTCGTCCCCTCCTCGCGGAGAGCAGCCCAGCAGAGAGAGCTGGGCCCCATGACCAAGCTGCTGTCCAGGGCAGAGGCTGCCCCTCACGGTCGACCTCATTTCCTTTGCTGGTGACTTCCTCAGTGCCCTGGGGGCCACACATGCCCTCAGAGGAAAGACCCCAGCATCTCAGGAACCTACCCAGGGCCCTCCAGCCAGTGATGCCAGGACTTCTGGAGCCCCAGCCTCTCAACTCCCAGACCAGAGTGGGTGGGGTCCGCCCTGCAAAACCTGGGGTCCCTCATGCCCGCCCCAGGGCTGGATCCCACCAGTCTCCCACATCACCTCACACAAGAGCCAGTTTCTAAATCTCTGGCTGGGCACAATGCTGGAGGGGGGCAGAGGGCGTCCTTGAGCGGGGAGCCATCTGTCCGCTAGAGCGGGTGAAGGGAGCAGCATGGGCACAGGGCACTCGGCCTGGTGCCTGGGGGTGGGGTGGGCATGAAACTGGTGCAAAGAGCTGGCGGCCACTCCTCCCCGAGCCTCCAGAGCAGGGAGTTGGGCGGGTGGGGTGTGGAACAGGGCAGAGATGCTGGGAGCCAGGGCTGTGTTGGGCTGGCCAAGGGGCCTGGCACAAGGCTGTGCCTGCCAAACCACAGGCTTCCAGAACTCGTTCTGGAAGGTATGGTCTGGAGCCCTGCGGCAGGAGGGGCAGTCTGTGGGCAGGAGCAGGGGACGAGAAGGCCGTGCAGCCCCGGGTACCAGCTGCCCAGAGGTGGGGAGGAGCCGTGTGGCCAGGGCGGCGCTACCCCCCAGCCAGGGACAGGCCTTCCAGATAGGGTGCCTGGCCTCGGCACCTGAGACCTGAACTCTGGCTCTCCCCCGCCCCGACTCTCTTCTCCCCGTGTCCACGTCCAAGCATGGACTTTCTGTGCCATTTTACAAACAAGGAGCGTCCCTTCCAGCCAGAAAAGTTCCCCCTGCCCTCCTGGCCCCGAACGCCTTCCCCTGTGGCGTCCACGAGAGCCCAGGCCTGGGGCCTCCACTGAGCAGAGCAGGTGCCGTGTCACGGCCTCCCTGGAGGTGCCTGGGGTCGGGGGACACAGCCCAGCCAGGGCTCCGGCCTTCAGAGGTGGTGGTGAGCGGCTGGAGGGCTGGGGGAGGGGACTGTGAAGGTTGCAGCCCAGAAAGGCCCGTGTCCCCAGAACTGCCCCCCACTCCAGAGCAGCCAGGCAGTGCCTAGGGCCCCTCACTCTCCGGGAAGGAGTGTCACGTGGCTGCGCCCGTCTCCCTTTGTGGCTCCTGGGGAGCACCGGCCCCACGGGACCCCCAGGAGGGCAAGGAGGTGTGTGGTGTGAGGAGCAGTGGCATTCTACAGGCAGCTGGGCGAGGCCTGGGCTAGGTTGGAGAGGAGGGGGAGACGAGCCCCCATCCCCCTGTGCCCCCAGACCCCTCTGGCTGCAGCCCTGAGGCGCTCTCCCGGCCACTGCAGGAGGAGCAGCTGTCCGACCTGGATCTCCAAGATGTGGAGGAGGTCCAGATTGGCAGAGACACCTGCTGGCCAGGTGAGTGAGCGGAACCCCCATCCGGTCCCTGCCCGAGGGCACGTACCCATGGTTGCCACGTGCCGGGCTCTCTGCAGCGCCCACCGCTTCGGGCACCACGCTCCCAGCACGCTGCATCTCACTTGTCCCTGCCTCAGTGCTCACTTCTGTCCTCGATGGCCCGGACCCCCTCCCTGAGCCCCAGAGCTGTAGCCAGTCAGCATCTCCCACTCAGCAGCAGTCCGCCACCAGGCCAGCAGCCAGGGAGTCATCCTGGTCCCCTCCTCCCCACCGTGTAGTGCCGTGGGCCTCTACTAGTCCCCTAAATTAAGCTCTGGTCCCCATCCCCTTCTCCCCACAGCCTGGCTGGGGCCCCACTAATTCCGGCCCTCAGCCCCTTGCCACATCCCCCGCCCCATGGAAGCCCTTGGGATGCCCCCGTGGGGTCTCTGTCCCCCCTTCCTGGGACGTCCTGGAGATGTCAGGAGCTTCCCAGGGGGGCAGGCCCGGAGACAGTTGCCACCTAGACTCCATCCGGTTCCTGGCAGTGCCGCGGGGGGGCGGCCACATCCCCGCCAGGAGCCTGGGCAGCACCCGACGCAGGGGCCTCTGCCACTGGGCTCGGGGGCTAAATCTAGGGGCGTTGTCCCCCAGGTCTGCCCTCCCCCTGGCCCCCAGCACTGCCGCGCTCCGTGCTGGCGCTATCAGCTAGATGGGCAGAGCCGGGTCCGGCGGAGGGGGAGGCGAGGCCGGGGTGGGTGCCACCTGCCCCTCCACGTCTCCTTTCAGACTCGGAGGCAGAGCCGGGGCAGGCTCCGTCGTCTCCCCACCCCCGCCATCCCGAAGACGAGGTGCACCCGGCCGGGGGGGCACTGAGGACCCTCCTGAGGAGCCTTCCCCGCAGACCCAGGTGCGGGGACCGCTTTGGGCAGGAGTCCGGCTTGGAGCGGCCCACGGGCCAGCTGGCGGGGACGGCGCCCTGCCCCCAGAAGACGGGCCCGTGGCGCCTGACGCTGCTGCCGCAGGGAGCCTCGGGGCCGGCGGGGGAGCCCGAGCGGGCCGGCGAGCCGGAGGGCGGCCGGGGGTCGGGGCCCGGGGCGCGGCAGGGTGGCCCGCGGGGCGGGAAGCCGCAGCGCTGTGAGGCGTGCGGCAAGAGCTTCAGGTACAGGTCGCTGCTGCTCAAGCACCAGCGCATCCACACGGGCGAGAAGCCGTACGCGTGCCACGAGTGCGGGAAGCGCTTCCGCGGCTGGTCGGGCTTCATCCAGCACCACCGCATCCACACGGGCGAGAAGCCGTACGAGTGCGCGCAGTGCGGCCGCGCCTTCAGCCACAGCTCGCACTTCACGCAGCACCTGCGCGTGCACAACGGCGAGAAGCCGTACGAGTGCGGCGAGTGCGGCCAGGCCTTCAGCCAGAGCTCCAACCTGGTGCGGCACCAGCGGCTGCACACGGGCGAGAAGCCCTACGCCTGCGGCCAGTGCGGCAAGGCCTTCATCTGGAGCTCCGTGCTCATCGAGCACCAGCGCATCCACACCGGCGAGAAGCCCTACGAGTGCGGCCAGTGCGGGAAGGCCTTCCGCGGCCGCTCCCACTTCTTCCGCCACCTGCGGACCCACACGGGCGAGAAGCCCTTCGCCTGCGGCGCGTGCGGCAAGGCCTTCGGCCAGAGCTCCCAGCTCATCCAGCACCAGAGGGTCCACTACCGGGAGTAGCGGGCGGGAGGGACCGGGGGAGGTTCCGGGGAGAGGGCTCCTGCCTCCCCCTCTTCCTGATCCGCGCAGCGAGCCCCGCACGCCCAGTGGCCCAAATAAATTCTTTTTAACGGATGGAAATGGGAGTCGCTCCTGCCTGTCTCTGCAGAGGCGTGGCTGGCGTTTGGTCTCGGGGGGCCACTGCCGCGGGCCTGACGCCTGGAGGCCTCCTCACTGAGCCTGGACCCATAGCTGCGTGTTTGCAGGTGTCGGGAGCCCAGCAGGTGAGGTCAGGGGGTGGCTGCCCGAGGCAAGGTGCCTCCTGTCCGTTACCCTGAGCCGTATGCGAAGAGGCCCAGGCTTCGCAGCTGCCTCCAGCCCGGGGAAGAGGGGGGCCCAGGACGTTCGCCCCCTTACAGGCCTAGACCTCTGCGGCTGTGGCCAGGCCTTGGCTTTGGCCTTCCTCAGACCTGTCCTGTAGCTCACAGACTTCCAGCCCGAGGTACAGGAAAGAGCTCAGCTGGGTGGGGAAGCAGGCGCCTTCCCTGCCCCACCTGCTCCCTCCGGAACACTTCGGGACCCCACCCCCACCCCACATTGAGGAGCTGCCTGGCTCCTCCCTTGGCTGCAGCTCCGAGCCTCACTTCCCCAGTTCCAAGCCCGACGGCATGTAGCTGGGCGGCCTCACCTCTCCGGGCCACACTCCCAGGGCCCCGTGGCCACCAAGCACTTTGGACTCCCTTGCCATGCGCCCCCCCCCTCCCCCCGCCTCAGGGGGAGAGCAGCTGTAGGGGAGAGGAGTAGAAGTCAGGCAGTCTCTGGACATCAGCTTCGGGGCTCAGGGCACCTCCTTAGTCGCCTCTGCTGGTGCGCTGTGGCCTGAAAGAGGAGGGAAAGCCGCCTTCTCCCAACTCTTGTCTCCCCCTAACACCGCGGGGGTAATGTGGGGCCTCGGCGCTCCAGCAGCCTGCACGCACAGCCCCCGGGGCTTCACGGGGAGGGGGGCGGCAGCTGTGCGCTGGAGGGTCTCCTGCTACCTCTGCGCGGAGGCTGCACTCGGATGCCAGCACCGAGACCGGACCTGGCAGGCGGCCCCCAAGAGCAGAGCCTGGAGGTCCTCCACACTGCCCCAGACTGTCCCACAGACCCCTGTGCCCCACGCACGTGTCTACAAGGACTGGGTGGGGCGGGGCCTGCACTGGTCCGACCGGGCCTTTTTCTTCTGTTCAGCCCCTCAACTGACTGAAGGAGAGGGCGGCCCGTTTCACTCAGTCTGCTAATTGAAATGTTCATCTCATCCAGAAACGGCTGCAGACAAACCCAGAATAGTGTTTGACCAAATAGCTAAGCACCCCATGGCTTAGTCAAGTTGACACATACAATTAACCACCACAAGGATAAGAACTGTACTTCTGCCATAGGGTTGGCCTAATTCCTCCTGCTGCACATGTGCTCACACACGCAGAGGACCCGCAGAGCGCAGGCCAGAGCCGGAGGTTAGCAAGTAGCAGTTCCGAACCCACGCGGCCTACCATCCGGAAAATAATTACACCCTTCCCCATGATAATTTATTACGTTTGTGCTTTCCTGTCTCATCCACTCAGTAAACCTTTTTTTTTTTTTTTTTAAGATTTTGTTTATTTGATGGGCGCCTGGGTGGCTCAGTTGGTTAAGTGACTGCCTTCGGCTCAGGTCACGATCCTGGAGTCCCTGGATCGAGTTCCGCATCGGGATCCCTGCTTGGCAGGGAGTCTGCTTCTCCCTCTGACCCTCTCCCCTTTCATGTGCTTTCTCTCTCATTCTCTCTCTCTCAAATAAAATTTAAAAAAAAAAGATTTTGTTTATTTGAGAGAGTGAGAGTGAGCACAAGCAGGGGGAGAAGCAGATGCAGAGGGACAAGCAGGCTCCCCACTGAGCAGGGAGCCCCATGTCGGGCTCTATCCCAGGACCCCCAGATTATGACCTGAGCCGAAGGCAGATGCTTCACCGCTTGAGCTACCCAGGTGCCCCTCAGTAAGCCTTTCTTTTTTTTTTTTTAAAGATTTTATTTATTTATTTGAGAGAGAATGAGATAGAGAGCATGAGAGGGGGGAGGGTCAGAGGGAGAAGCAGACTCCCTGCTGAGCAGGGAGCCCGATGCGGACTCGATCCCGGGACTCCAGGATCATGACCTGAGCCGAAGGCAGTCGCTTAACCAACTGAGCCACCCAGGGGTCCCTCAGTAAGCCTTTCTTGAGCATCTGCACTGTGCTGGGCGTCCCCACCTAGGAGATGGCATTCCACACAGCAAGTCTCATCCAACTCTGTCCTCAGCGTGCAGCCGGGTGGTGGCTCTGCGCATCTGCAGCACAACTGAACAGTCACTAGGAGTCACCCAAGTGTATCAGTGATCAATCCCCCCGCTTTATCTTTTAAACCCAAGGTTGTCCACTAAACCAGATCTGGCAGGGTTTTCCCAACGCTAGTGAAAACCAGGCAAACTGCTCTTCTCAGAAACCCCTGTGTAGGAGTGTCTCTGATTGGGATCTCTGCGGAGGGGTGAATCCGGGCGGGGGTCTCGGGGCTGGAGGACGGCCGGGCTGGACCCAAACCCTGAGGAGGGGTGAATCCGGGCGGGGGTCTCGGGGCTGGAGGAGGGCCGGGCTGGACCCGGACCCTACGGAGGGGTGAATCCGACCGGGGGTCTCGGGGCTGGAGGAGGGCTGGGCTGGACCCGGACCCTGCGGAGGGGTGAATCCGGGCGGGGGTCTCGGGGCTGGAGGATGGCCGGGCTGGACCCGGACCCTGCGGAGGGGTGAATCCGACCGGGGGTCTCGGGGCTGGAGGACGGCCGGGCTGGACCTGGACCCTGCGGAGGGGTGAATCCGGGCGGGGGTCTCGGGGCTGGAGGACGGCCGGGCTGGACCCGGACCCTGCGGAGGAGTGAATCGGGAGGGGGTCTCGGGGCTGGAGGACGGCCGGGCGGGACCCACACCCTGCGCGACGAAGCTTTGCTGAAACAACCGGCAGCGGGTTGGACGGCGGCGGAGGGGAGAGTGTCCCGGGGCCGCCAGGCTGGAAGTGCCGCGGGAGGAGCAGGTCCCTCCCTCCCCGCAGCGCCGCCCGCTCTGTCTGGCGCCCCTAGCGGCGGGGCCTCGCACGGCGGCACGGGCCGGGGGAAGCGGGTCTGCGGGGCCGGCCTGGGAGTGGCGGGCGGCTGGGGGGCAGAGGCAGGCCGGCCTGGGAGCGCGGGTGGAGGTGAGGGACAAAATTTAATGTCTGGTGCCACTTGCATTGGGTGTTATTCACAAGATAAATGCTAAAGGCCACAATTTACTCAGTGTTCGGAGAGATGGCCTCAAGCGAGATTTTGCTGGAAATCCTCACCCACACGCAGCCAGCACTTCAGGAGTCACGCCGGTGTTTGTGAGCCTCAGACAGGCGGCCACAGGTGCAGACCGGCCCTCAGTCAGGGCTGGAAACCGCAGTGCGCTCCGAGACAAGCTGGCTGTGGTGTCCGGGGACGGCTCGGGCGGGAGCTCTACGCGCTGGAGTCTGGGGGGCGAAGACCTCAAGAACGCCATGAACGAGCGAGGGCTTAAGCGCGAGCTCAGGTAGGTCCAACATCAGAGAGTTCACACCGGAAAGAAGCCAGTGAGTGGACTAGACATGGCGAAGCCTTTGGTAGAGGGTCAGGCTGTCGGGCGATCAGAGTTCACGAGGAGAGCTTCTGAATGTAGCGAATGTGAAGCACGCTGGCTCGTAGCGGAGTCAGGGAGGGGACGGCGGATGCAGGGCTCGTGGACAGGCGTCGGTAGTCTGCACTAGACAGAACCTTGTCACCGTCGCCATGCAGGATATAACCATCAGTGAACACTTTTAGCATCTGGGAAGTATCAGTGAGAGGACCCGCACCCACCCCGCAGCGCAGGGTCACAGCAAAGCCTTCAGGCAAAGACCCCATGCCCCCAGACAGCAGCACCAGCACCAGGGAAGCAGCAGGAGGTGAAACTCCTTCTCTCGTGTTCACCGACGCCGCCAGGGCGCCAGCCAAGGGGCCGTGTGCCTCACCCCATGCTGAGTCCAGCCACCGGGGTCGCAAGGAGCGGAGAGCTGTCTCCTGCCGCCGCTACAGGCCCCACCAAGAAGCCCACGAGAGGAGGCTTCTCTACAGTCTTTTCAGACAGTGGATACATTTCAACCCTTTTCCCAGCCTTGCCCTCCCTTTTGTTCCAGCTGTATCTCCTCCTGGGAGCGGCTTCCCAGCCCCGTCTTGGCGCTGGAGGTCTCACGCTGAGCTCAGTGAATTCTCATGAGGCGCTGGCCTCCCATAAGACCCCTTGCCTCGCACTTTCTAAGATCTTATGTCACGGGGCGTGAGCACCCACTGAGCGGCCACGCGGTTACATCACCTGGGGAACCCGCTGGAAAACAGCTTCCCAGCCCGTCCCCGGGGAGACAGACGACGTAGGCCTCGGGTAAAGCAGGGAATCTGGGTTTATTTCCAGTACGCCCAGTGACAGTGACAGCGCTCCAGGCTGGGAACCTCTGGTCTCACGCGCCTCAAAGGAGGAGCACCTGCGCGGGCAGGTTCAGCTCCCACTGCACCCGGCCAGGCCACTGCTGGACAGGCAGCTCCGGCACGTCCCGCTGTTCCAGGCCAGGGCTCTCTTCCAAGCACTCGACTCCTTCAGCGGCCGCAGGGTTCTTGGACTGGCCGTAGCGGTGGACGGCGATGCCCGCGCCCCAGTCCGAGTCCAGGCTGCAGCGAGGACGGCCTCCGTGGGCCTTGCCTGCTGCCCTCCGCCATTCCTCCCGGGGACCACTCCAACCACCCACAGACCACGGGGTCTTCTCGAGTCAGACGCTGGGTGGGGTCCCCCGCTTGCTTGCCAAAGCCCTTCCTACGGCCTTCAGGGCCCGACAGGCCAGGTCCCCCTGCTCATCCCCTTCCGGTCTGCGCCTCCCCGACCACTTCTCAGAGGCTCCATCGCTCCGCGCAACCGCGCACCTCGGACAGCTCCAGGCCGCGCGCCCGCCCTCAGGCTTTCCGGCGCCCCCGCGCGGGTCCCCCCGGAGAGTCCTCCGAGCCTCCTAGAGCGCCCGGAAGTGCCGGCGGCGCGGGGCGGGGCTTCCTGTGGGCGGGGCGCGCGCCTGCGGCTCCGCGGGGTCGGCGTCCGGCGGGCGGCGTGGGGCTGGTTGCGTGGCGTCCTTGGGCCTCCGTCCTGCCGTCGCCGTCCGATACCGCCGAGCCGGGCCGGCCGGAGCTGCGGGAGGGATTCGGGGAGGAGCGTCAGGGGCCAAGTTATGCAGCTGCAGCGCGGGGCGGGCCGGTTCCCAGTCTTGAAACTCCGCAGGCGGCGGCTCCCGGGAGAGCGCTCGGACGGCGGGTGTTGGCGCAGAGCCGCCCGTGGGCCCTGGTCCGCAGCGCCCGCAGCGCCCGCCGAGGGGCCAGGCCCTCCCTCCGCAGCCGGGGCTCCGGGGACGCCGCGCTGCCCTCTCCCGCCCCAGTCGTCGTTCCTCGGGCCGCAGATGCTGACCGTCGGGCCCCACGTCTGAGCGGAACTGAAGGCCGGTCTGGAAGGAGCGCAGATTTTAACAGACTCTGAAATAGCGTTTGGGAGTTTGTTTCACGGGGAGAGGCAGTCGCGCTCTCCAAAGACGGTTTGGAAAGTGTGGGGAGAGTGGAACACGCCCCGCCCCGCAAGACCTCACTCAGCGGCTGCAGCGGGTGTTGGCGCGCCTCCCACCGGCCGCGCTCTGGGGCTGACTGTTGCTGCAGTTTAAACAATGGACCCGGTGCTTACCGCGCCCTAAAATAACATTCATGTCCCCAAGGGCTCAGACTGGCCGGGAGCGGTGCTAGACGCCCTGGGCGCCTTTTCGCCCCCATTTCGTGGGGGGCTCCAGCACCCCTAACTTACAGGCAGGAAACCAAGGCTCAGAGAAGACTTACCACAGCCTCACTGTGAACCCAGACTTGGGACTCTGCGGCCGACGCCCCCACACCCACACACACACGGTTTGCTGTGACCACTGGTGGACGGGCCAGCCGCCTGCTCAGCACTGTGTGCCAGGCCCTAGGTGCCCAGATGGACAGCTGTGGTCTCTGCCCTGGACGAGCCACACAGCTCCCACCGCACAGGGGAGCCAAGGGGGGACAGGTGTCCACAGGGGCCCGTGGATTTCCAGCCCTTTCTTAGGTCTCAGGCGGATGCCGTCATTCGTCCACGTTATGCAGCCAAAGCCGGCATCTGACGCCGGACTTCCCGACCCCTGGTTCAGGGCTTCCCATCCGGCCACCCTGCGTTCTGTGTGCACCACGGCAAGGCTGCCGTCCCCCTCTCAGTGCGCCTGAGCCTCCGGCTGCCCCGTGGGAGGGGCACCCCCTGGTTCACAGGGCAGCAGCCAGCCAGTGAATGGTGGATGGTGAGCCACACCTGGGACAGATTGAATGACCTGTAGGCACAAGGGGCAGATTGCTCCCCTGGACCCGATCCACTCGTCCACCCAGCAGCACCCCTCTGCCAGCCCCTGCCTGGGAGAGGGCCCCCTGGCGATGGCGTTTCTTCCACCTCTGAAAGCTCTAGAACACTCTCCATGGTCCTTAAAGTAAAGGGCAGCTCAGGGGTCTGTAAAATTCTTGGGGTGTGGGGGTTTGGGGTTTTCCCTTGCAGGCCTCTCCTGAGCCTGTCCCATGTTGTCACCGTGGGGCCTCATCACTCTTTCCTTGCCCCTGAACTTGAAGAGCTTCACCAAGATACATGGCTGCTGTGGGACACTGTACATTGATTTTTCCTGAGATGGAGTGGTTAATATTTTTAATTTTTTTATTAGGGTATAACTTAACCTTTTTAAAACTCCTACATCTTAAGTGTCCTGCTTGACTTTTTACATGTTTCCCTCCTGTAAAGCCACCCAGGTCTAGACATAGAACTTTCCAGAACCTCCCCTCTACTCCCAAGTTGACGCTGTTCTAGCTTGAACTTCAGACACACGGAAGGGTGACCCGTGCAGAGCTTTCTGCCTGACTTGTGTGTTCAGCAGGACGTTTCTGAGGCTGGCCCTGCTGTGCGCCTGATGGACAACTTTACTCCTCTCCATAGTCGAAGGATGGACAGCTTTACTCCTCTCCATAGTCGAAGGACTGGTCCTCTTCTGCAGAAGAGCCATCTGGAAGCGTCCCGCTTGTCTTCCTCTACCTTCCACATCTTCACGTCTTCTTTTAACTGTTTTCCATTTCATTTTGTGAAGCTCCCTTAGACCCATCTATCTTCTGCCTCCCTGACTTGGCTTTCTGTTGTGTGCACTCAACTTCCTTTTGCTTCTGACGTGGCTTTTACTTCTGATAATGCCTCTTCGTCTTATAGGAATAAACATCAAGTAATCAAATACATTTTCCTTTTTCACAAGAATTACCAAGAAATTAACGATGTACAATGAAATCCTAGTAAACTATTCTATCTTGTGCTTCAAAGAGGACTTTAAAAATTCTAAATAGCTTCTCAACATGAACCTGTTTGCTTTGACCCCATTTTTACTTCTCGAGGTTATTTCTTAGCTAGAACCCACTGGTGGCTCCAGAGGGCTCAGTACAGCTAGGCCCCTGGCCGCCTGCCTTTCCCTCTGCTCTCTTCTGCCGCAGAGCCCCTTCCCACACTCCTGCTCACTCTTCAGAACCCGCTGGGGCAGTGCCTGGGGCCGCTCTCCCGGCAGAGTCAGCTGCTGCCCTGCCTCCATGCACCGCTGCTGGGCGCCGGCCCCCCCCACACCGCCGAGCCTCTGAGTGTCTCCCTTTTCCGGGAGCGCCCCAGGGGCAGGCCCTCCGGTGGGGGCAGGCACTATGGTGCCCTGTCCTGCACGTGTGCATCCCCAGCGTCGGGCACAGCAGGGACAGGCCCTCCGGTGGGTTCTCCTGGGTTCCACGGCACCCTGTGGGTTGAGACCAGCCCAGGCAGCTGCTGGGTCTCACTGTGCTGAGACTTCCCCCCGTTGAACTGGGATTTCCCACTGGAGGGCCCCCGGGGTGTCGCCCGGCCAGCCCTCTCGGTGCATGTGTCCTCTGAGATGCGGAGGGCAGAAACCCGGGCAGGTGGCCATGCCTGGGGCCTCTCCCGGCAGCGGTCCAAGTGCTGGCCGGCCGCGCGGCCTCAGACGGGGCCCCCGGTGCAGAGGCCGCAGCTCCGGGTCAGTGTTCGGTCCGCGGGCGGTGCAGCTGGAGCGGTCGGAGGTGGGGCCGCCCAGGCCGTGCTGCGGGGCTCACCTCGCCGCTCGCCATTCTCCATAATCTCTCTGTTTTCAGTAGTTTGGGGGAAAGAAGTAAGTGACAGGCCCCTACGCAGTTCTCTTTGACCAGAAGTCCTGGTTTGTTTTGAGGAAAAGTAAGCAGATCTGAGATACTCTCAGTGACGCTGCTCTGTCGCACCAGCACCGAGAGGGCGAGAGCCCCACCAAACACCAGCTGCAGGGCGCGTCCTTCCGGTGCGACGCAGGGTGCCGCGGTCCCTCCGCGGGGAGGCCAGCGCCCAGAGCAGCCTCGGCGCGGTCGTGGGAGCCGGCTCTCCTTTCTGCTTCGCGCAGCTTTTCGGCGAGAGCACGCTACACCTGCTAACTTGCAACTTGCCGGTTCTTCTCACCACCGCCCTGAGGGACCCGCACTTGCAGCTCCTGAGCCTCCCAGGTGAGGCGCATCCGAGGCGAGTCCAAACCCCCCGGGCGCTAAAGCTGCTCTGGCTTACGTGTGGGCGTGAGGACATTCCAGGTGCACATCGCCAGCCCTTTCCCGTGTCCCCGCGGCGTCACGGCTGCCCTGCCACCCGGCCCTGGGCCCTTCTCACAGCCTGCCTCTGGCCTGGCCTCCCCGCTCACCTCAATCCTGCGAACCCCCCCCCCACACACACACACTCCTTCCCACCCCGGGCATCTGTCCTTGCTTCCTTTTTCCCTCACCACTGGCTCTAAGGAGACAATGTTGCTGTCCCCAAAGTCTCTCCATGCTGTGGCTCAGAGTCTGGTGACATTTGCACGCACCCCAGAACGAGAAGCACTTTCTCCTGCAGGAAACCCTGGAGGAGACAGAGCCCCAGGTGTCTGCGGGGGGGGGGGGGGGGGGCGCAGAGCTCCTAAGGCCGGGCCACTGGGCCAAGGACCTGCTGGGTCCTGCAGAAGCCATGGGGGTGCCCAGGGGCTGGTGGGGCTGCCCCCAGGGAGGACAGGAACCATGAACACGAGCCCAGAGGCAAAGGCAGCCTCGCCGTGAGCCCGGTGACCCACCAGGAAGACTGGACAGGCGGGAGACGCCCTAGCTGTGACCCCAGCTGGAGGGGCCACCCGGAATCCAGCAGGTGTGGGGAGACCCAGCTGGGCGAGCCAGCAATCCGCCAGGCCGAGCCCGGCAAGGCCGCCCGGAGCGGGGCCCTCGCGCTCCAGCCCCGGAAGCCTCCCGGCGGGGAGCGGCCTCCCCAGGCCGCTGAGGGCGCTGAGGGCGCTGCGGGCGGGAGGGTTTTTGGCCGCAGGCCGGACGTGGTGAAGCACCGGCGCGAAGCCGTGCGACCGCGGGAAAGCCTCGGTGCACAGCTCGCTCTTCACGCAGCACCCGCCGTCCCACAGCGGCGAGCCTCCCGCCGCAGCCCGTCCCCGACCCGGCGCCAGCGCGTCCACAGCGCCCAGGGAGCCCGGGCGGCCTGCCGTGGACAGACACGCGGGGACGCGCAGGGCCCGAGGGCGGCGCGGACACCCCCACGGCAGCCCCGGGCCGAGCCCCAGACCGCAGCTCGCGCCCCGCTTTCGTGCAGCCGTCGGACGCCCACGGTCTTCACATTAACAACGGATTCTTACGAAAGGTTATTACGCAAATCGTCTGTACTGTCCGGCCCCCTACATAAAGTTTGCGGGCTTCTGGTCCGGGTCCTTGCCCCCCGACACAGACTGGTCCGCTCCTTGGCAGCTCGCCCCGGGCCGTGGGGAGCGCGGGAGCAAGGGCAGGGTCGCGCAGCCCGTTCCCGTCGCAGTGCTCGGATCGCGGGGGCGGGGGTGGACTGTCCATCAGGATCGAGGGGGACAGAGCCAGCGCACAAGGCCTGGGGAGCGCGGGGGGAGGGGCGAGGGCGGGGATGGACTGTCCAGCAGGATCGAGGGGGGGCGGGGGGTGGACTGTCCTCCAGGCCGTGGGAGCCAAGGCTCGCGAGCGGGAGGCCGGACTTGCTGTTGGGAATGTCGCTTGTGGGAGGAGCAGTCCTCCAGAATACCCGAAGTATCCCCCTGGGATGCGGAGGGAAAACTCTATTTCTCCTTCGAGATCCTCCTTTTAAAATGTTTTAACTTTTACGTGTTTTTTATCATTAGAAATAAGTAATGCAGTATGCGGTGGGTGTTAAAAACGGATGCCAGTTGCCGTGAAAAAGCCTCAGCACACAGGATGCGGAGGGTGGGCTGGCAGGCTGCCCTTGGGGATTGACGGAGAGGCTCCAGAGGGGGCCGGGGCCTGGAGGGCATGGGGGAGGCCAGAGGCGGGAAGGGGGTGGGCTGCAGGGTACTGAGGAAGCTTCTGGGGCGCGCGGCCTGTGCTCTCCCTTCCGCCCTCACTTGCATTCTGAAGCTCCTTTGGGACCAGAAGAGGTAACTGTTCTGGCGGGGGGCGCGGGGGGATTCAGACGGCCTGGGCTCATTCCCTCCCGGCCCCACTGCTGACCACCAGCCAGGCCTGTCCTCTGTGGTCTTGACCGTCATCTTTTTCCTCAGGCTCTGCCTATGTCTTGCAATAAAAGGGAACCATGAAGAGCCAGCAGGCTTTCTCCAAATTCTTTCTGCCCTCTGCCTAGTGAGCAGCAGTTCTCTCAGCCCAGCCCGGGAATGAGGAAGGTCAATGGAGCAGAGCCCGCCAACTGGCAATGAACTGGACGTGTGTGGTTTCCAGCCACAGAGATTGGTGCTGGTCTGTCAGCACAGAAGTAGGCAGGCTTATCCTGACCCAGTGAGGCATGTCACTTCCTTTTTCCATGTGCCAGCTCCGTCCTCAGGAAACCCCCACTTCCTCCTCAGCAAAGTAGTCTCTGTTTCTCAGGGTCCTTACTACTAGAAGAGGCGACAGACACAGCGAGGGGCTACAGACAGGCTGCATTAGTGGAGGGACAGACCACATGCATGGCTGGTGCTGCAGGCCAGTCGGTGTGACTCTGGCCCTCATCCCCTCCGCACCTGCCTCGCCCGACTGACGCCCCTCCGCTCCTCCAGGCACTTGCCCGGTCTTGGGGGCCCAGGGCCTGGACCGTTGAAGTCAAGGGGACCACTGCCAAAGCAAATGTGAGCAACAGGAACTCCTCGGCGCCGTCTGGGGCACACAGAGGCTTGGAAGGACCAGGGGCAGCCCACAGGGTCAAGTGCTGCTTCAGCAACCCAGGGAATCCAGGTTTCCTGGTGGGGACCAGAACCTTGCAGTGACCAGGTCTCCCTGTCACCTTTCCACCTCTCATCTCTGCAGGGCCCTGTGTGGCCTCGGGCTCCAAAATGATGTAGGGGAACAGAGGGAGAGCAGCACTCCCCAGAAGGAAAGGCGTGCTCTTGCGGGAATGCATGAGGGAAGGGGTCCCGAGCAGAAGCAAACAATTGGCCCCCTAAGATGCACCCCAGAACCTGCTGGAAAAGAAAAATAATGTGCTGCCCAGATGGAGTCACTGCTCTAGCCGGCAATGAAAGAGCCCTCTTCTGGCTCCTGGTTGTCAGAGCAGTTCATGCAAGACAGGAGGTGGACCCAAACCCATTTTTCCTATTATATAAGCAAACTATTTTGTCGAAAATTTGGAAAACAGAGACAAATAGAAAGACGTCACACTAGTTCTCACCACATGGCAGAAGTGTACTCTTCGAATTTGTTTATATCTATACAAATCCTTTCCTCCTAGACCTTCTTAGATGGTTTGCAAACACCAAATCCCTGGGTCTCCTAATGCCTTGCTGTGTGCTTCCTACACTGGGGCGTTCTCTCACGAAGCCACGGGACAGTCACCGCCTCCAACTCTGTGTGTGTCCATGGCCGTCACTGCAGTGCTTCCCCACCCCCCCAGTCCAGCGGCCACGTGTCCTCATGGCTCCGCAGTGTGACCATTCTCCTCAAGGACGGTTTACTAGTTGCAAAGGGAAAAGAGCAACCACACAGTGGCAAACCCAGATGACATTTTGACCACGTGATCAAAATTATCCCCAGCCAGCGACGAGCCGATGGACGTGGTGGACACCTCATTGCAGTATTCCGTGGAGACGTAGGACCAGTGTCCAGTGACGAGGAAAGGGAACGAGTGTGTGGACAGCACAGGTGGAGCTTTCCAGGCTGGGCCGCAGAAGGAGCCCAAGCTGAGAGAGGGGCAGGAGCAGGCCTGGCATGTTCGGGGAATGACAACAGTCCCACAGTTGGGAGCTCGAGGGGTGGTGGGGGAGGCGGAGGGGTGACAAGCCAGCGCCGGGCTGATCAGGGTGAGGGCGCACTGGGCACAGCAGATGGCACGGAGCTCCTAGCTTCTGGATAGCCAGTGTCCTCCATGTCCACCACTGATGGCCCAGCCCAGCTGTGATGATGCCCCTCTTCCTGCCCAGCATCACGGGCCACTCACCACCTGTGCTTCTGTTGGGTGAGTGGGGTTAAGGACACAGGACGGACACCAGAGCAAGAGACTTCCGTAGGAGAATCTTGTAGAGAGAATCACTGTCAGGGAGCAGGTGGACGTTTCAAGGGGCCCTCCGAGCTCTGGGGTTTCTGTAAGCATGTCTGAACGGGGAGCTGAAGAGAGGCCACAGAAGTCACTGACAGGAAAAAGCACCTGGGGCACGGAGAGACAACTGTACGTGCCTTGGGGACATGCCGTTCAAGACCCAAGCCCCGTGACGCATACCTGTCGCAGATGCTGTAAAGGTTTCTCGGCAGCGATGAAACATGAGAGCGTCCATTCTGTCGAGAAACCCAAGAATGCAGTGCACGTGGGAAAGCCTGCATCCCCAGCTAATGTGGGAGAGACGCCAGAGAGCTCCTGCTAAGTCCCACCCTCAGGAACTGAATCCTGCCAACAACGAAGTGAGCTTGGGAGGAGCTGCTCCCCCTTGGAGCCTCAGGAGAGACCAGTCCCCACCCACACCTTCACCGTACCCTGGGAGAGACCCAAACACAGACGTGACTAGGCTGTGCCCAGACTCCTGACCCAAACAAACTGAGATCATAAAGGTAAGGAAGCTAAGGGGACATCATTTTTTAAAAATTTTTATTTATTTTTATTTTTTATTTATTTATTATTATTATTTTTTAAAGATTTTTATTTATTTATTCATGAGAGACACAGAGAGAGAGAGAGGCAGAGGGAGAAGCAGGCTCCCAAGGAGCAGGGAGCCCGATGTGGGACTCGATCCCAGGACCCTGGGATCATGACCTGAGCCGAAGGCAGACGCTTAACCATCTGAGCCACCCAGGCGCCCCTAAAAATTTTTATTTATTTTTAAAGATTTTATCTATTTATTTGAGAAAGTGAGAGAGAGAAAGCACGAGAGGGGGGAGGGTCAGAGGGACAAGCAGACTCCCCACTGAGCAGGGAGCCCGATGCGGGACTCCATCCTGGGACTCCAGGATCATGACCTGAGCCGAAGGCAGACGCTTAACCGACTGAGCCACCCAGGCGCCCAAGGGACATCATTTTTTAAAGGCTACATCTCTGCTGTCTTTCTGCTAGGCCCATGGTCCATATAAGCCAAAGAAGCTCTGTTCCCACTCCAAGCGGGAAGCAGGAAAGTTAATCATTCTCTGAGTTCTGTCCTAGGCCCCCAACACCTGGTTAACACCTGGGAAGAGCCGGATCCCAACCATGTCCCAGGAAATGAGCTTCAAACCAACCTCGGCTGACGGTGGCATCCAACCCCTGCCTTTGATGATCTTTGATGATTTATGGAATAACACCTGTTGTTCACCCCGCACTCGCCTTTGGCAGGACCTTACCCTGGACTCCCCAAGGAGCAGTACCCGACCCCAAGTGACGATGACACTCACTGCCCCCACCCCCCAGTCTCCCAGACGCGGCGGCCGCTCTTGTCCTTCACTTACACCACTCCACACGGCGTTCCCACCTTCTCTGGCTCGCGTCTGATTTCGGTCTCGCACGCAGCCTAGAGCCCGCACGGCTGGTCCTCGGGGCCTCCCCCGGGTCCTCGGGCCCCTAAGCGGGCGGGCACTGAAGACCAGCGGTGCGGGAGCCCGGGCGCGGGTGGTCCCTGCAGCCGAGCGGGGCCGCGCGCCGGGAGGGAGAGGCGCGAGGTGCGCGCGGCAGCAGGAGCCGCCGGGAAGCGGGCAGCTGCGGGGCTCCCTCCCGGCGCGGACGCTCGCGGCCCCTGTCCCTGAAGGAGGTTTCCCCACATCCCTGCCCCGGTCCCCTCTGCCCACGGCTCCCCGGATTCGGCCCACCTCCTCCCCCAGGGCGCCCCCACCCTTCTCCACCTGCACGGCCTTAGTCGGCTTGTTCGTTCATCCCGCGGCCCCTGACCCCACCGGGCCTGGCTGGAGGCGAAGGAGGAGAGACTTGGGAGGGTCGCGGCTCTGGGAGGCCGGCGAGCCGGAGCGGGAACCGTCCGTGAAGACGCCGCGACCGGAGCGGGCGCCCGGAGCACCAGGCTGGGGAGCCGACCGGAGGAGCAGCGGAGTGCACAGCTCTCCCGCGGCCTAGAGCGTCACCGGAAGCGCCCGCGCCGCAGCCGCCTGGGCAGCCAGGTGCACAGTCCTCCCGCGGCCTAGAGCGTCGCCGGAAGTGCCGTGCCCCCGCGCTGGGGACCGCGGCGCTTCCGGCGAACGGCGGGACTGCAGGTGAGTGGTGGCGGCCTGCTGCGGGCCGTGCGGGAGCGGCGACGTGGGGCCCGGGTCTGGGCGCGGGTACGTGTGCTTATGCGGGGCTCTCGCTTCGAAAGAGCTGCCCGTGCGCCGTGGGGAGTGACAGCCTCAGGGGAGTCTCCCCCTGACCAGCGAGAAGGCCTTGGGGACAGTTCCCCCCCGACCCCGGTGTGACAGCCAGGGAACAGCCCCCCGGAGCGGTGTGACGGCCCCGGCACAGCCTCCCCGGTCACTGACGGTCGCCAGGGGTCGCTTCATTCACTTTAACAGGCCCTGTTTTTTAGTTGAGACGATGTGGTTTCCGGGGTTCGCTCTCAGACAAGCTGGAGGTGCCGCGTCCGCACAGGCAGCTCTCTGCCAACCGTGATCTCGGTGTCGGGTGGCTCCCCGCGGGCGAGACGGTGCCCGGAGGCTGTGGGTCCAGCCGCTGCCCGCAGCCCCATCGGTCTCCCCGACCTCCTTGCCCGGAAGGTGTTACCATCCTGAAGAGTAAAAACTGACCTCCTACATGATCTTTCTTAATTGCAAATGAGGCGGGACAAATGAGGAACTTCTATTAAAAAATACACTGGCCACCTGTCAGCGTTCTTTTGTGGGTTACTTGGTGACTTTTACCAGTTTGTCATGTTTTCTCGTTAACGTGTAGTGGTCTTTATGTTTTAAGGATGTGAATCCATGTTATAAACATACCACCAAGCCCCCCAGGTTTGTTTTTCATTTCTTTCTTTTTTACACTAAATTTCCTTGTGTAGTTAAATCTGTTAGACTTTACCTTTGGTGTTAAGCATAGCAAAATCATTCCTCAATCCAAAGCTGCGTCACTCAAATAATTTTTTATTTTTTTGGTTTCATATTTTTATAGTCAGATCTTCATAATTATCAAGAAAAATGTTACGTCCCTAGATGTGTCTCCAGACATTTGAGGCCTGAGCAGGGATGCTGGGCTTGTTCGTCACGGAGCAAGCCCGCGACAGGCAGCTGGCAGGTGCGGCCACGCCCAGCTCTGTCCTCAGCCTGCGGGGGGGGTGGGGGCAGGACTCAGGGCAGCCAGCTGGTCCAGATGACATTCCCAGGGGTACCGTCTGGAACACTAGTTACTGGTTTGTCTGTTCGGTCATGACTTTGATTTCTAGCGGCAGACACAGGCCCGTGGAGTCCCCAGGAGTGGCTCTGAGCTCACCCCCACCTTCCCTGTCACTTTCTCCCCTTCTTTCTTACTCAAGCAGGTGTCCCCACTCCTGGTGCTTCTGCAAGGCACAGCAAGGAGAGCCCCAGGCCTGGGTCTCCAGACACCATGGACAGGGCTACCCTGATGGACACACACACAGGTGAGGGGTGGACAGCCAGTGGGTTAGGGAGGAGGGGACAGCTTAGGAATCAGGGCTCCCGGAGCCCACCTGCCTGGCTGCTAGGGGATGTAGCTGGGCTCGGGCAGCACTGCCCTGTCCCCTTCTTTGCCTAACACGGCTCCCACCCCTACTGCCTGCTGTCCTCACCACTCCCTGTTCCATCCCTTTGCTCTCATGGCCAAGCTCTGCACCCCTGTCTCTTTCTCCCCTCCCCCCCCCGCCCCGCCCCGGCCTGGAGACTTCTGAGAATGAGACTATTAATTCTGGCCCTGTTTCTCAGGACCCCGGCTAGCCTGGGCTTAGACTAGGTGACCCGGAAGAGTATGAGTGGAAGTCTGGCTAGCCTCCCGCCCACTGCCCTCCCAGGCTCTGGGTCCCCCTCTATTCTGAAGATTTAAGGCCATGCTTGCGGGTTGTTGAAGCTGAGGACTCCTATCCAGCTTACTGTTGTTGCTGTTACTTCCGTGTGAGACAAGCAGTGCTCAGGACAAGGCCGCCTTCCCCTCACACGGACGCTCCCACTGCCTCAGGCTCTTCCACCATCATACTCTGATGCCGCATGTTCGGCAGCGGGAGCCTGGGTGGAGTATGGCCATGGCTGCCAGGACATACTGCACCCCCCCACACACCTGCACCTGTTCTCCCTTGAAGTCAGAGAACCCGTGTCAGGTGATTCAGCTGCCCCGAGTCCACCTTCTTTGGGCCCTGCCGTGAAGCTGCCCTTCAAGTCCCGGACTTGCCTCTCCCTCCCTCCACTGACCTTAATCCTGGCAGATCTGGTCCAGACGGGGCTCTTCACAGTCCTGCAGTTTTGGACTAAGTAATAATTTTAGCAAATGTCAACATACACAGAGTGGTAGAAGAGAAACCGGTCACAACGAAACACATTTTAAAGGGAATGAAGAGAGCCGTCCCTTGGTTGCTGGTCCCGAGCACATGTCAGGGGATCTGTGGCCTGAAAGCAGGATACCGGCGAGCGTGAGAGCAGTGGGGGCCCGATGGGGCCCATGTACGGCAGTTGGGAGACCAGCATCTTTGCGAGGGGGCTGAGTTTCTTGGTTAGAAGCCAAGTTCTAACCTTTTAGGAAGACTTCCCTCCATCAGGGTTTCTCAGCCCTAGCATTGGACATTCTGGGATGGAAGACTCCTCGTTGTAAGGGTGTCCTGGGCATTCTGGAATATTCAGCATCCCCGGCCTCCACCCACAAGACGCCAGTACCACCCCTCCCAGTTGTGACAACCAAACCTGTTTTCCCACATAGCCAAATGTGCCGTGCGGGCAAAACTGCCCCAGTCGAGAACAAGGGCTCCATGTTTAGGGCTCCTCAGGGCGCCCTGGGAAGTTATCACTGAGAGGACCCCCCACCCACACACACAGCGCTGCCTGCTGGTGCCCGGGATGGCCTCGGGAGGCAAGCAGTTCACAGGACCTGAAGCCTGACCCACCGGAACTGGAAAGGGTGTGTGTGCCCCTCCCCCATTTTAATTCTGAGTAACTCTGGCTTCAGAACCAGGGCCTATGAGCTGCTTGAACTTCTACATCTACCAAACCCCAGGAGCAGACTGGGCCTCCCCGGAGGGCCTCCTGTCCCTTAGCCATGTGCCCGGGGCCTCTCCCCATCTCCAGTTGCTCAATTGGACAGCCCCCTTGTTAGGGAATCGATGGAAAGTGGCTGTGGGTGCCGGCCTGCTCTCTCCCGCCCCGGGGAATACTGGCCTTGCCCCCGTCCCCCCCCGCCTCCCCCCGTCCCCCCATGCAGGGACCTGTATCACCTGGGCCGGCTCAGTTCTTGAGCGGTGCTCCAGGACCGCAGGCTCGGCCCTCAGGAGCTACCCTTGAGGTTGAACGTGGCAAGAACTGCCTGGCATTCTGCTTTGCGACCACAGCCCTAAAGCCATTTGCCTAAATGGGTGTGTGGTCTGTGCCCGGGGCCACCGGCGGTCTCACCACCGAGCAGCCAGGACTGGGAGGCCCCTCAGCCCAGCCGGCTGGCTCCGGTCACTGGCTGTTGCTTACTCTTGGCACTGATTTCCGTCCGAGGAAGGATTCTTTTACTTGCCTGGACGAGAGGCCGCTTGGGTTTGGTGGGTTGTGGTGAGGTGTCAAGGCCAGAGTTGTCTTGGGGAGTCCGGGGTTGGAGAAGTGAGCTGGGACCGCGGCATGTGCCACCAGGCGCTCTAGCCCTGCGCCTCCCAGCACCTCTGCTTTGGTGTTCCTCTCGCTCTGGCTCGCTGCCCGTGTTCTTTGCCTTCCAGGCCACACGGGGGCACCCAGAGCCAGGGCTTCTGTCTCCCGCTCTCCGGAGCCTGAGGGTAGAGGCTTAGGCTACCCTGGAGTCCCAGTGGAAGGACCAGAGGCGCCGGGCGCCGGGGAGAGCTGGGCAGGAGCGGCACAGGTGTTCGCGGCACACTGTTACTGTCAGCGCTGCCGTGACCCCGCCGGCCACCACCCTGCCCACTCTGGCGGCTGTGTGCCCTCCGAGCTCCCTTGGGCCTCCAGTCACACGTCTCTGACCCTCTCTTCCAGCGCCCCTGGCACAGGCATCAGGCGGCAGCCAGGCTCCTGGCTGTGCCGCTTCAGTGGCAGAGCGAGGGGCTCAGAGCACGGAGCCAACGCCAGAGCGGGAGGCTGTGGAAGAAGAAGGGGCATGCTGTGGAGAGAGAGTGCTGGGCCCGTTACAGGGGCCTCCCTGGGCACTGGGGCCTCCGGACGGCTGTGGGGGTGAGGAGGCTGGAGACAGGCCCAGAGACTCCCCTAGGGTGCCAGCTGTTTCTGAGAAAGCTGGAGGGCAGAATGGCCTAGAGAGCAGCGGGTCCCGGTCAGACGCCACCCTGAACACACGCTCTGCCGCAGGCGGGAGAGGCCCCCGCAAAGGGCGGCCTTATCAGTGTGGCACCTGCGACCGGAGCTTCAAATGCTATTCGGACGCGGCGAAGCATCAGAGCATTCACTCCGGGGAGAAGCCGTACGCGTGCAGCGACTGCGGGAGGGCCTTCATCCACAGCTCGCACGTGGTCCGGCACCAGCGCACCCACCACGGGGAGAAGCCCTACGTGTGCAAGGAGTGCGGGAGGGCCTTCAGCCAGAGCTTCAACCTCGTCAGGCACCAGCGAATTCACACGGGAGAGAAGCCGTACGGATGTGCTGAGTGCGGCAAGTCCTTCGGTCAGCGGTCGGATGCCGCCAAGCACCAGAGGACGCACACGGGCGAGAGGCCATATGCGTGCAGCGAGTGCGGGAAGGCCTTCCTCCACAGCTCCAACGTGGCCCGGCACCAGCGCACCCACCACGGGGAGAGCCCCTACGAATGTCAAGAGTGCGGCCAGGCCTTCAGCCAGAGCTCCAACCTCCTCCAGCACCGGCGAGTGCACACGGGCGAGAAGCCCTACGCCTGCCCCGAGTGTGGCCGCGCCTTCAGCCGCAGCTCCTTCCTCAGCGAGCACCGGCGCATCCACACCGGGGAGAAGCCCTACGCGTGCGGGGAGTGTGGCCGTGCCTTCAGGGCCCTGTCGGGCTTCTTCCGGCACCGGCGGGTCCACACGGGGGAGAAGCCTTTCCGCTGCACCGAGTGTGGCCGCACCTTCCGCCTGAGCTCGCACCTGATCCAGCACCAGCGCGTCCATGGCACAGACTGAGCCCCCCGTGGGTGAACGGGCCAGGACGCGGTGGGCACAGCACCCATGAAACTCTGGCTGCACCTGGAGGGCTGTGTACTTCATCCCACCAGCATGAGGAGGATGAGGGAGCAGCCTGGTGCTTTAAGTTCTTGCCATGGGGAAGCCCCCAGTGCCTCCATGGCCCCCCCACCCAGCAGTCAGAAGAGAAGGAGGAGTCTGAGGGAAGGCTGCTTTATAGTGGGGAATGCAGGCTTCCCCAAAGGAGGGAGATCTGAGGAGGACGTGTATCCACTGAAACTAATTTCATATTCCTAACACTTTGCTGATGTATAATTCACGTATAGTGAAGTGCATGATCTTAAGAGCTGGGTTTTATGAGATTTGACAAATATAACCTGTTTTGACCTTTAGAACCACCATGCTATCAAGATAATAGACTATCTCCATCGCCCCCTTAGCCTCAGAGGCAACCAGTGATCTCGTTTCTGTCACTATAGTTTTGCTTGTTCTAGAACCTTATGTAAATAGAATGATTTAACATATACTTTTTATGTCTGACTTCTTTCCCTCTGCTTAATGTTTTTGAGATTTATCAGTATTTCTTTGTTTCGCTTTTTATTGTTGTTGTTTTCTTAGTTCCATAGCACTTTCTTTTTTAAGATTTTATTTATTTGACAGAGACACAGCGAGAGAGGGAACACAAGCAGGGGGAGCGGGAGAGGGAGAAACAGGCTCCCCGCCGAGCAGGGAGCCCTACATGGGGCTCGATCCCAGAACCCTGGGATCATGACCTGAGCCGAAGGCAGACGCATAATGACTGAGCCACCCAGGCGCCCCTCCATAGCGCTTTTTAAAAGGCAAGAGTCACTTTTTATTTTGTATAAAAGCTCTGTGTTTATGTGTCTCCCTCCAAGTAGGAGCTCCTGTAGCCAGAATTGTTTTACCACAGCCCTCGATACAGAGCATGCCAAAGCAGAATATACTCCACCAAAGAGTGTCCGTGGAATACGTAGGGGAGCGTGTGAAAGACGGTTTACAGAGGAGACCATGGGCTCAGCCGGAGGAGGAGAGAACACAGATCTGCTGTGTTTTCACACCCATTTCAGGGTATGCAGCTTGCAGAACTGCTCAGCCTCATAAAGGCAGTACAAGAAAAGGACGTGTAAGATTCTTGTACTTTCTTTTTTTTAATTTAAATTTTACTTAGTTAACATACAGTGAAGTATTGGTTTCTGGAGTAGAATTCAGTGATTCAAGATACCTGTACTTTCAGGGCACCTGGGTGGCTCTGTTGGTTGAGCATCTGACTTTTGATTGGGCTCAGGTCATGATCTCAGGGTCATGAGATTGGGCCCCGTGTTGAGCTCTGTGCTTAGCATGGAGTCTGCTTGGGATTCTCTCCCTCTCCCTCTGCCCCACCCCGCTAGGGTGCTCTCTCTTTAAAAAAAGGAAAAAAGAAAGGTATTTGTACTTTCAACAAATGTTTCCTAAGCACTTACTTGTCCAGGCTCTCTGCCACTGTTCTGGGAGAGACAAAACCAGCATGACACGAGCACTCAGGGACTTTACAGGTTAGAGAGTGAGACAGGCAAGGAAAGCCATCTATGTAGTGCCCAATAAAAAGCCCAGTAACAGAAGTACCTCCAGGGAACTAAGAGCACAGGAGAGAGGCACACACAGATGATCAGGGCAAGGGAAAAATGGGGAAGAGCTCCCAGGAGTGGTGATTCCTAAGCCGGTTCTTCAAAAGATTTAATCAACAGATGGGCTAAATGTTGTGTACAAAGCAGAGGTCAGGGTGCACTAGGGGGTGTGAAAGGGTATGAGAAATGTTTTCACTCATGGAACCTTGGAATCTGCAGTCAGAGAAGGCAGAAAGTAAAATTTAAGTGAATTCACTATTCATAACTTAACATTTTACATCACATCATGACAGTGTCATGGATATGGATGTGTGTTATTTGCCAGGTAGGAGTGGTGAAGTATCTTTGTTGCACGTCCTAGAACTCTGCCATAATGAATTGAGTGAGGTCATCTTGTTGGAAGTTTACTGTAATGACTAAGATAAATCTGAGCAGTCACCTGGCCATGAGTCCTAGGGTCCAGCTTCATGATCCAGATCTGTGCTGGTCAGGCTGTGGTCTGATGCCATTTCATGGTTATCATCTGCTCTAGCTTAACTATTGATTGTGGGTTATTTTGGGTCCTATAACTGGCTGGGACCTCCAAAACAGCAGTACAAGTCTAGGGCTCTTGTGGGCACCTATTTCTTTTCCGATGTGAGTTTAGGGCAAGGGTTGTGCAGCCTGTAGGGGCAGAGTTGCCCTCAGAGTGGACTCAGTGGCACCACAGCTATTGGGCTGCTGACTCTTGGGCCAATGGTGAGGTGGAAAACTGAGCCCAGGATTCCCAAGCTGAGCCCAAACCCTCAGATAGGCTGAACGGTCCCAGGTTCGTGGTCCCTCTCAGATACCAGGAGAAGCCAAAGCAATCAGTCTTTGGAGGAAATCTTCCCCTACTTAGACCTGTAGTATGACTATTTATAAGGTCAAGCAATGAGCTGAGATCACCAACCATATAGGAAGGTCTCACTGAATGAGGGTCAACAAAAACAGCAAACAGTAGACATAAACCTCAAAGAACTGCAGATAATGAAATTGCCAGATAATGCAGGCAAGGGAATAGTTATGAAGTATGTACAGAAATAAAGAGGACAATCACAGCAATGAGAAAGCAATAAAGGACTATCAGGCATGGACGGGCACGGTTTTTAAAGAACTTTTAGAAATGAAACATATAATTGTTGAAATAGAACTCAGTGGGTAGGTTAAAAAGCAGATTAGACACTGCTGAAGAGAGCATTAATGTGGTGGAAGATACATCCAAGGAAATCGGATACCACACAGACAAGGAGATGAAAAATCTAAAGGAAATGTGAAAGGATTTGTAAAGCAGAATAAGACGGTCTAGCATGGGCCTGATGGGAGCCCCAGGAGAAGAGAGGGTGAAGGAGAGGACACCCAGTGAGGCCCTGTGATGACACGCCCCATGCTTATGCAAATTCCAACTTTATCAGCAGCTGGCTGCCACAGCCCACCCAATCCCTACTCTCCAGCCAGGCCCAAGCTCTCATCTTGTGCAGGGTTGAGAATGGAGGTGAAGGTGAGGTCAGTCAGGGAGAGAGCAGCCAACCCCACCTGGGGAAGATGAGTATTTGCATCCCCAGTTTTAACTGGCCCCGTCTCCCCCTAATCAGGCCAACAAAATAATCAATGAAAGGAGAGGACACTGAACTCATTACCAATACACTGGAAGTTCCAGCCATCCTCAAGACCCAGAACCATCACCTTCAACACATAAGCCACAAAGGACAACTGTAAACAAGTTGTGCCAGTCGACAGCTGAGACACCTGGAGGGGCCTGGCATCCGTGCAGGCTCCTTTCATTCTTCACAAGGATGAGATTCTGCACTTTACGGGACTGAATTTTTTTGGACCCCCCATTTACAGTGTTCCTACAAGCTTTTCTTTATTTAATGAAAAGCATAAATCCACACATCTGGGAAGCATAACGTATATGAAGCAGCATAAATAAAGAGAAATCCACACCTGCACACAACACAGTGAAAGCACAGCCCAGCAGGAGAGATCTTCACACCGTCCGAGAGGAGGGCTCGATCACCCACAAAGTAGCCACCGTCACACCATCGGCGGACTTCTCAAGGCAACACAGAGGTGGCAGCTGGCTTAGCCTTTTCGACGTGCTGGGAGGAAACACCTGTCATCCCAGAATTGCACGCCCAGCAAAATTAGTTTTCATAAAGAAGGTGAAAACAGACATTTAATATAAGATCATTTATCACTAGGGAACTTTCACTGAAATAATCTCTGAAGTTTATACTACAAAGAGAAGGAAAATGATTGCAGAATGATGGTCTTAGATATGACACAGAGTGGTGAGCAAACAAAATGACCAATATGAATGAGGTCCAAACACTGTCTGTATAAAAGAATAACGTCAACTGAAATACCAGACAATGGCATGTCCGCTAGAAGGGGGCGTAAATGTGCTAAGATCCTCCTACAGGTGGGAAGGGGCATAAGACCTTAATTTTAGACACTGATAAATATGTGTAGTATAATGTAATGTTGATTAGTAAATATAAGCTGTATACATTTCCAGTCCAATAGAAAAATGCAATCATTTAAAGTGAACAACTACAGGGCGCCTGGGTGGCTCAGTTGGTTGGGCGACTGCCTTCGGCTCAGGTCATGATCCTGGAGTCCCGGGATCGAGTCCCGCATCGGGCTCCCTGCTCGGCAGGGAGTCTGCTTCTCCCTCTGACCCTCCTCCCTCTCATGCTCTCTGTCTCTCATTCTCTCTCTCAAATAAATAAATAAAATCTTTAAAAAAAAAAAAATAAATAAAGTGAACAACTACTATCAGTTAAAAGCCTGAGTTGGTAAAGAGAAAGATAAGAAAGGACTGGGCAAATAATCACAGAGCGAGATGGCAGAATGTCCATAAGCACAGTATGTCTAACTGGAGGAAACTTCCAGTTAAAAAATTAAGATGGGTAAGAGGAGTCTGTTACTCAGAACCACAACATAAATGAAGACAGAAGTAGGTGGAGGTGTGAGCCCGCCAAGGGAGTGGCGTCACACGCAGGCAGCCGTGGAGATGAGAAGCCAGTGTGCACTGGGACACGGGCGGCCACTAACGAGCCGCCGGGAGTCTCGGGTCCGTCCCAGGAGCTAGCGAGCCATCCCCGAGACAAGACAAGGAACTGACGTGCACTACAAACCCTCAAAAGCCAGTGCGCTCAAGGGCTCGAGCGCCAGTGAGCCTCACCTGTGCCCACGGGCCTTCGTCACCCCTACGTGGTGGGAAGCTAGTCATCACCAGGTGCCTGAGGAATGTTTCTGATGTGCAAGCGAGAAATCAAACCAAAGGAAAAAGAGATGGTGCAGGAAATGCAGAACCGGCGAACAAAATGATGATTAGTGACCTGAGATCGAAAAGGAACTGCGTCCGTTAAAAAAGAACAAATAGTATTTTAAAAGGAAAAATTCAAAACAAACCCCAGAAGTTAAGTGGGATATCCACAATTAAAAACAAATTAGCAAGTTGGCTGAGAGGTGAAGTGAGGAAATCTTTTTTTAAAAAAGGAAAAGGCGAAGAGGCAGGTGAGGCGGGAGACAGATTAGGACCAGCAGGAGTTCTGGGAAAAACCAGAACGTGGTGGGAGTGGGACGGCCAGAGACCCCATCTGATGCTCCCAGGCCTGACAGACCCGCGTCACCGCAGTGGAAGCACCTGTAGCTCCCCACAGTGACAGCCCGCACGACGCTGCGCGGTGCCCCTGGCCGCAGGGGGGCCCAGCAAGCGCCCGCGTGGCGGACCACACAGGGGTGAGCAGACTTCTTCACGGCCGTGTCACACATAGAAGACAGTGGAACGAAGCTCTAACAGTTACACGAGAAAATAATTTGCAGCCTAAAAGTTGAGGCATATTCAAGTCATCAGGCGTGATGGTAGTAGAACGGTATTTTCAGACATGCAAGTTCACCAAAAATGTCTCATGACTTCTTGTGGAAATGTTCTTCAGGAGACACAAAGAGGAGATCTCCCAAACAAGGGAGTAACTGAGAAAGAGGAATAAGAAGGCTCCGGTAGACAGGGGGTCCTCACCAGGGTGCCAAAGGCCAGCCCAGGGTGCGCGGACAGTCTCCGTCTCCTGGGAGGAGATGCAGAGGTCTGTGACCAGTTTTAGTTTCCCACAGCACACCCTGGGGCACAATTATTTACCGTCTTTCCACACGCAAAATACACTTACCCCTTTTATGGCTCCCAAAGTCTCAACTAACTGCCAAAGCAGACACAAAGCCTTTTCATCAGGTCTGGAAGTAGAGGAGAGGCCTCTTGAGCCAGAGACCTGTCAACGAAAAAGAAAAATTATCTGACCCCTCGCAAGAGAATTTTAAGACCCCTCCCATCCCAAGGCCCCCTCGAGCTACAGAACCTGGAGGGAGAGCCTGGCCATGGGCACTTGGCAGCCCTGCTGTCCTGTCTGTTCAGCATGTCTGAGGGGTCCCTGCCTAGAGCGGGGACACAGCGTGGGCCTGGGGGTGGCACACAGGTCTCTCACGGGATGATCAGACCCTTCCCTCAGTCAGGGCTTGGAGTCCACCCTCTTTAGGGCCCCCCTCTGCCGGTGCCAGCACCCCGCACACCCTTAGGCAGGTTCCACAGGGGGGCACAGAGGGGAACACAGCACGGCCCGGCTCCTGGGCAGGCAGCCAAGTGGCACAGCCCCCCACCCATCTCTCTGAAGAAAGCCTGACAGGCAGCTCAAGACTCACCAGCTGGTGGAGGGAACACACTTCAAAGGACGGGCCACGGGTGCCGGCGACCTTCTGTATGACGGCAACGAATGCTTGCACAGGCAGGTCATTGCACAAAATCCCCAATATTGCTTTAATAGTGAAAAAAACACAAAATAAGTTGCAATGAGGCAGAGACGTGCACTCAGAATTCAAGGTCTTCGCTTGCCGAGTCAGGAGCCCACGCAAACTGCTCCCTGCACATCTCATGGATCTTCTCCGCAGACAGCCGCGCCTCTCAAACCTGCAGAGAAGACCAGGGTTCTCGGGAAGAGCCCGGCACACAGGTCAGGACACCAGGGCTGCCAGGACCTGCTCCTCCTGCCCACAGCACAGCCACCCCTCCAGGGGTGCAGAGGGACCTGCTGGGGCCAGCTTCCCCAGTACAGCCCAGGCAGCCAGCATGTGGGGCTCACAGGCGACCCGGCCATGCTCACACCCAGCGAGCAGGCCGAGTGCCCCCTGGCTGGGTGGATGCAGGCAGCCTGATGCTCAGGGTCACCCTATGACACTGGGCTCCATGTCCCAGAGCTCTCGAGGAGGGGACTTGGCATCAGACGGTCAGGGGGGTGCCCATCCTAGGAAGGACCTATGCTGACCACCGGGGCACAGGGGGCCAAGCTGAGGCCCATGAAGCAGGTGACACTGATCTGGGGGTCCAGGCAGCTGAGCTCTCCTCCCTGTCTGGAGCCTGCATGCTCAGTCTCAGGAGCTGTTCCCCCAGCTTCTCCAGCAGCTCCCCACTCTTCTCAGCAGTCTGGCCAAGTAGGGGAGGGCCACGCTTCCTGCCCTGGCCCCCACCTGCCCACCCCAGAGAGGAGGGAGAAGCCCCAGGAGGCAGGGACCCTGCCTGCACCACCGAAGAGCCCACAGCAGGATGGAGGCAGAGTCATTCTGGCTCAGACTTCACAGAGAGGGCAAGTGTGGACATCTGAAACGCGACAGGCAAAGGCCATAGCCAGAGAGAAAAGGAGCGAACAGAAGAGCCTTTCCATGCCCGAGAAGATGCTCAGCTCTGTTCCACTTTTTTTTTTTTTTGGTGGGCAGCAAAGCAAGGTTTATTGAATGATAGTGAAGGGACAGTACAAAGTTCCGGAAGGGGAGGGAACCCAAGAGGGTTGCCCTCTGTTCACCTTTTATTTTTTTTATTTTTTTGTTAGGATTTTATTTATTTGAGAGAGTGACAGAGAGCATGAGCAGGGGGAAGATCAGAGGGAGAGAGAGAAGCAGACCCCTGCAAAGCAGGGAGCCTGATGCAGGACTCGATCCCAGGACCCTGGGATCATGACCTGAGCCAAAGGCAAACGCCCAACCATCTGAGCCACCCAGGCGCCCCATCTATTCACCTTTTAAAAGAAAATCAAATGCATCAAATCCGAGGCCTGCTTTCCCGGCTCCACAGGCCTTGGTGACGCTGGATGGCCCGAGGCCCTGGGACGGCTCGGGGCAGACGACAGCAGTGCACGTGGGCTCCGGCCCCAGTCCTCCTCCAGGAACGCAGGCCCCAGCTCCGCCCGCACACGCGTGCGAGCGGACATGCTGCTGCACTGGCCAGAGCAGCCCCAAGAGCCGCTGCGGCCGCTCAGCTGGAAAAGCGGGCATCTATCCCGAGTGGTCAAGAGGCGTGAGCTCTGCGTGCAGGGGCCTCTCAGGAACGGCTGCAGCAGTGAAGACTTTTAATAGTGAAAAAAACACAAAATAAGTTGCAATGAGGCAGAGACGTGCACTCAGAATTCAAGGTCTTCGCTTGCCGAGTCAAGAGCCCTCTGAGGGCAGAGGGAGGGCAGAAGACGCCGGGCTGCTGCTTCTGTGGAGAAGAGGAGGGGAGCAGGTGGGGGACACACACCAGAAGCTCCCCAGCAGCCGCCTCTGGGGATCCGGGGCTGGGGGTGCAGTCTTGTTCTTCACTGAAGGGGAATATTCTTTGATCTAAATGTTTGACATTCCTCATACACACACCCCACTACTAAAAACTCCCCTCTGGGGCGCCTGGGGGCTCTGTCGGTTAGGCCTCCGACTCCTGGTTCCAGCTCAGGTCGTGATCTCGGGGTTGTGGGATCGAGCCCCACGTCGGGCTCCATGCTCAGCGGGGAGTCTGCTTGAGATTCTCTCTCCCTCTGCCCCCCCAAATAAATAAATAAACCTTGAAAAAATAAAAAATAGTAAAAACTCTCCTCTGCACCTGAGGACACCCGTCACAAGGGGGAAGCTTCCAGGACCACAGCCACGGCAATGAAGCATAAAGGGAACTCCCCAGTACAGGAAGGGTGAGGCCGGAGAACCGGGACAACTGTGCCGACAAGTTAGGTGACCCAGGTGAGATGGACAAGCTCCTGGGAAGATGCGAACCACCACCCTAACCAGGGAAAATGGAAAATGTGAATGAATAGGCCTGTAACAAGTACAGAACGTGAACCAGTAACTTCAAAACTTCCCACAAGAAAAGCGCAGGCCCAAAGGACTTCACTGGTGAATCCCACCAAACGTTTAAAGAAGAATGAACATCAACTCTTCACAAATTTTCACAAAACAGAAAAGGAGGGAACACTTCCCAACTCTGAGACCAGCATTACCCTGATACTGAAACTAAAGACATCACAAGAAGACCACAGACTGGTCTCCACTGTAAATACAGACGCAGAAATCCTCCACACGGCACTAGTGAAACAATCCAACAACATGCAAAAAAGGTTCTACACCACGATCAGGTAGGATGCATCCCAGGGACGCGAGGATGGCTCACCACCCAACAATTAGTGGAATACACTGCTATCAATAGGAAACAGAAACACACCATCATCTCAAGAGATGCAGGAAAAGCATCGAGTGTATGCTGAACACCTGCTTTCCTTCTTGTCGTCCAGAGGGTAGGTGTGTGCCTGGCAGAGGGCGCCTACGTGCCCAGCCCCTGATCCCCCTGGGCCCCGGGTCTCCAGGGAGCATCCTGAGGACGACGTGCCCCGTGGGTGCCACAGATCGCTGGGGAGCGGAATTCAGCATGTCCTGCACGGCTCCGCAAGCTGGTTTTGCTCTGTACCCTTTTGCTGTACAAAGTCAGAAGGGATTCTGTGCCAAGTCCTGGGGTCCCACAGAATCACTGAACTTAGGGGTGGTCTTGGGGACGCTTGACAGGGTTGCTGTAAGAGTGGGATTCCCCAGCACTCAGACTCACCGGCTGGTGGCCAGAGCATTATTCTGAAAAGGAAGGATGTGGGGTGGAGCAGGACACAGCGTTGGTGCCTGGACGGCCATCGAGTCGTCCGCAGTGTCAAAGACCGGCAGAACCGCCATCTGTTGTGAGTTACCCGGGATCTGGGAATGAAAGATCCAATCCCAAGACAGTGGGCTTGGATCCTTGGGCTGCTCTGGCCACACCGTCTCATGGGAGGGAGACATGCAGCACAGGTGACGCTCGGGGCTTCTCTTCTCCAGGTGGGAGCAGCAGCCCCCAAATTCCCAAGAGTGAGCTTTGGAGGCGGCAAAATGTTAAAAGTTCGCATTGCTCTCCCCTCCAGGTGGGAGGGGAAAATGTCAGATCAGTTCCCTGGCCTGGAACCAAGTGGCAAACTCAGAGCTGCTGTGCGCTCCCGACTTCCTACTCCAGCTCGATCTTCCCAGAAGCTGGACGTTAGCCTGGGAGGACTGTCACTGTCGGGGCTGAGAGCAAACTCACAGCAAGAAAACATGGAATTTTTGTGATGAGTTTCTTTTGCGGCTACTGCATCCACACGTATAGTAAAAAATTGATTCAAAATGTTAAATGCTTATAATTTCATAAATGCTAGAAGGATCAGCAAGTGCTGAAGAAGCTTGTTCAGGCTGACGGTCTGAACGCCAGCCAACAGGGCAACAGATGTGTGTTTACACGGCGGAGGACACCAGCAGTGACCAGCAACCCGGGGACAGGCCGCACTGGTGCCCCACTGAAGGAAGGCCCGAGGACAGGCCTGGGAATGCTCCTTCCCGGGCTGGAGGCTGTGGGTGCACACATATGGAAAATCTGAGCCGTGTGCCACGGTGAGTACAGACTCCCGCAGAACTCAGTGTTTTTCATGAAAAAGGAAAGAAAAACTTCACGGAGCACCTTATGTTCAAAGAGCTTGCCACCAAACGTTGCTGTTCCCTGGGGGCCAGCAAAGGCCCTTCCCGGCCTCCTGCACCCCCCTCCCTGCAGCCACATGGTCCTTGCAGGTGCGTGACGCACGGTCTGGGCAGCTCCACACCCTCCCCCTGCTTCTCCAACACTCCTGGAAGACCAGGGACCAGGCAGGGAAACGTCTAAAGAGCACTCGGCCGTGTGGAAAAAACAGGGTGGCCTCTGAGGGCCCAACCAGACCATGAGAGGCAGCAGCCGACGGCAGTGCAGCCCTGGCGTGGCGTGTCCGAGCCGGCTGCCACGGCCACCTGCCACGGCCACCTGTCCTGCGGCACCTCCCTCCGCCAGTCGCTGAAGAAGTTATTTTGGAAAACTTTTTTTTTTTTTAAGATTTTATTTACTTGAGAGAGACAGAGAGAGCACAAGCAGGGGTAGGGACAGAGGGAGGAGAAGCAGACCCCCACTGAGCAGGGAGCCTAAAGCGGGACTCGATCCCAGGACCCCAAGATCATGACCCGAGTCGAAGCCAGCGCTCAGCTGACGTAGCCACCCAGCCGCCCCTGGAAAACTTCTTTTGTTGTATATTCATGATCCAGTGATTTCCCATAAAATGTGGCAACCTCCCCAGCGGCTCAGCACAGAGCACGCCCAGGCTCGTTGTCGCCGTCGGGGACACAAGCCCGCCCGCACACCCCCTGCAACCCTCACCCCTGCCACCAGTTCTCCGGCTCTGACACCTAGTGGCTGGAAGCCGTGGCAAACAGCGTGCAGGTGCGGCGGCTGGATCCCAGCACCCAGGCACCCGGCCGGGGGCGGGGGGTGGTCACCAGTCCAGGTGAGCCCTGCAGCCGCTGGCGGGACGCACACTGGACGTGACCTGGAACCAGCTGTGTTCACGGTCTGCACAATCCCTCGCCCGTCGGCCTTCTAAAACCAGGAAGTGCATTCTAGCTCGGCCCTGTTCCATCTTCAGGATAGGATCCTGAGGCCACTGTGTTTTCACATTCAGACTACGCAGGTTTTATAAATGACAGTGTGGCAGGTAAAGGCTGTAAGATCTCCACACAGATGCAGAAAGGGGACCTGACAAAATCCAACACCTCTCATGATAAAAACAAACACACTCAACAAACACAAGAGCACACACAACAAAATGAGATAAAAGGCACCCAAACCAGAAAGGGAGAAGTAAACGGTCTCGCTTTCCAGATGGTGTGATTGTGTAGCTAGAAAACCCAAAAACATCTATAGGAGAATTACTAGAGCTAATAAGTGAATGCAACCCAGCTGCAGGTACAAGGTCAACACACGAAGTCAGTTTTGCGTCTCGACACCTACAACAACCCAAGAAGAAAATCAGGAGCCAAGTCCATTTGCAACAGCACCAAAAAAGAAAATATCTAGAAATGAATTTTTTTTTTTTTAAAGATTTTTTTTTTTTTTTTTTTTTTTTTGGGGAGAGAGAGAATGAGAGACAGAGAGCATGAGAGGGAGGAGGGTCAGAGGGAGAAGCAGACTCCCTGCCGAGCAGGGAGCCCGATGCGGGACTCGATTCCGGGACTCCAGGATCATGACCTGAGCTGAAGGCAGTTGCTTAACCAACTGAGCCACCCAGGCGCCCTAGAAATGAATTTAACCAAGGAAGTGAGAGACTTGCAAACTGAAAGCTACAAAACACTGCTGAAAGAAATTAAAGATCTAAATAAAAGGAAGTTCATCCCATGTTTGTGGGGCGGGGACTTCATTGCGCTAAGATGGCAATATTCCCCAAAGTGATCTGCAGATATAAGCCAGTCCCCACCAAAATCCCCAAATCCTTGCGGAAATTGACAACTCAATTCTAAAATTCACAAAAAATTCAAGATACGGGGTGCCTGGGTGGCTCAGTCGTTAAGCGTCTGCCTTCGGCTCAGGTCATGATCCCAGGGTCCTGGGATCGAGCCCCGCATCGGGCTCCCTGCTCAGCGGGAAGCCTGCTTCTCCCTCTCCCACTCCCCCTGCTTGTGTTCCCTCTCTCGTTGTGTCTCTCTCTGTCAAATAAATAAATAGAATCTTTAAAAAAAAACAACAACAGGGGCGCCTGGGTGGCTCAGTCATTAAGCGTCTGCCTTCGGCTCAGGTCATGATCCCAGGGTCCTGGGATCGAGCCCCGCATCGGGCTCCCTGCTCCGCGGGAAGCCTGCTTCTCCCTCTCCCACTCCCCCTGCTTGTATTCCCTCTCTCGCTGTGTCTCTCTCTGTCAAATAAATAAATAAAATCTTTAAAAAAAAAAAATAAATAAAAATAAAAAAAACAACAACAACAAGATACCCAGAGTAGCCAAAATAGTCTTGAAAGAAAAAAACAAAGTTGGAGGACTCACACATCCCGATTAAAAAAATGCTTCATCAAGCTTCAGTAATCCAGACAGCGTGGTGCTGGCGCCAGGACGCACACAGGGGAACAGAGCAAAGCTGACCGTCCAGAAACCGGCTCCCGCAGCGACAGCCGCCAACTTCCCCCGGGGCGGCGAGGCACTCCACAGGGAAAAGACGTCGTTTCCACAAGTGCGGGTGGACTGTCCACGTGCGAAGAAGCAGAACAGCCTTCACAAAACTCACTCAAAACTCATCAAAGTCCTCAAGCTAGAACGATTGCACTCGTAGAAGAAAACGCAGGTGCACATCTTCATGAGCAGTCTTCAAGTATGATAGCAAAAGTACAAAGATCCAACAGCTCGATTACACTCGTTGAAACGTAAAACCTTTGTGCTCCACACAATACCGTCAGAACCCACAGAAAGAGAGAAAATGCTTGCAAATCATTTAAGAACATATAAAACGCTATTACACCTCAACAATGATGACAAATGGCCTAATTAAAAATGGGCAAAGACTCTGAACAGACATTTCTCCAAAGAAGATGAACACACGGCCAGCAAGCACATGTAAAGAGCAACATCTTGGGGCGCCTGCGAGGCTCCGTGGGTTAAGAACCAACTCTTGATTTCTGCTGAGGTCGTGATCTCAGGGGTGAGATGGAGCCCTGCTTAGGATTCTCTCTCCCTCTGCCTCCCCTCCCCCCACTCGCTTGAGAGCACGCTCTCTAAAAAATAAATAAATCTTTAAAAAAAATAAAGATGAGCGTCGGATGTCTGCCGATGTCTGCTCCTTAGTGGCCAAGTGACCTTCAGCAAGCACTAAACCTGTGCGTACCCTGGCGTCCTCAGGCTCTGAGAGAGGCCAACAGTGCCCACCTCACCGAGGACGGGCCAGAAGCCGCGAGGCCGCAGAACACACGCATCATCAGTGACGGCCCGCCCCACAAAACCCACATTTGGGGCGCCTGGGGGGGCTCAGTCGGTCGAGCTTCTGATTCTTGGTTTCTGCTCAGGTCATGATCTCAGGGTGGGGGGATCAAGTCTTGCCGGGCTTCATGCTCCGCGTGGAGTCTGCTTCAGACTCTTTCTCTCTCTGCCCCTCCCTCTCTCTAAAATAAATCAATCTTTTCTTTTAATCTTAAAAAAACAAAAACAAAAAAAACACCCATGTTTCAAAAGCTGCCCCTGCACCAGAACATTCTGGAGTTATCTCCCAGCCCTTCCCACCCACACCCTGGAGGTGGGGGGAGCTAGACGGGGGGGGGGGGGGGGGGGGTTGCCGCGCAGGCGCACTATCTCCACCGCCTTGCCCCTCCCGAACCCCTCAGACCTTCCCAGCCTCTGCCCTGCCCCCTCCGCCCCGCCCCACCTCCACCTGCCTCCGCCCCGCCCCTCCACCACCCTCCACCGCCCCGCCTCCGCCCGCCTCCGCCCTGCCTTTCCTCCCCCGCCCCCGTCCCTCCTCCGCCCCGCCCCGTCCGGGTGCCGAGCCCCCCAGCGCCCACGCCGCACGGCGCCCTCCGCGTCCGCGCCCTCGGGCTCCCCGGGCCCCTTCCCGCCTGCTGCGTCCGCCTTCCTTTCCTGGGCTTTCGTGGAAACCGCGGGCTCCCAGCGGGACGCGTTACCCTGTGCCTTCCCCCGACTGCGGCCCCAGCACCTCGGCCCGCAGCTTCGGCTCCGGCAGCGCCTTCCATCCACGCGCCTGCTGCCCGATCGCGTCGCCTCGGCCTCCTGTCCGCGGACGCTTCCCGCCTCTGGCCGCGGCCAGCTCCTTGCTGCCCGGCGCGGCCGCGCCTCCTCCACGCCGCCCTCCGCGCCCGCCCTTCTCTGGGGCACGCTCCGCCTCGAGCCCTCCGGCCTGTTCCTTTCCGATGTGTTGCCTTTCTCTTCTGTTTGCTCTTCATGTGCACCCCGTCCGTTCCCTGCCTAGCGTCCACTTGCTGGCTGTCTCCCCTCCGAGGGCCCCGTCCTCAGGGACCACCTCGCGCCCAGGACACAGCGAACACACCACCAGAGGCCACGACGCGGCGGCGGCCGCCCGCTGGAGCTCACGGGCAGGGGCGAAGGTCCAGAGCGCTCAGGCCCGCCCGCAGCACCGCCGCTGGGAGCCCAGGCTGTTTCTGCGGCCTCTGAATGGCTTGTCCTTCTCGGGAGTGGACCCCGGGCAGCGCTCCCGCGGTCAGACCCCCGGCTTCCGTCTCCCCCCGCGCCCAGGCTCCCCCAGCCCAGCCCCAAACACCAGCCCCCCCCAGGCTCCACCCATTTACTTCGCAAAAAATCCCTACTAGAAAGTTAGGCACTAGGTTCGTGCCCTGGAGGACTAAACATCATGCCCCAGCTGGTCATGACAATCACGCTTTCAGATGCGTTCACGCCTTTTCTTCTTGGATGGCTTTTCATGGTTACTCATCGTCACTGGCCTGGTGACCTCTGCAGACCTACAACAAAAACTTATACATAAATATGTACATCCGCTGCTCACTTACAAAGCCTGCCGCTTTAAAAAACAGAGGGAAAGATTCAAAATCTTGTAGAAGTCTCCGATCTTTCCAGGGACTTTTCTCTTTTTATAGCTATGCGTGACAGCAAACCTGTGAGCAGGGCAGCGAGGAGCACCGCCCGGGTCTAAGCAGAGAGCTGGAAGCCGCGGGAGCACGGGGGGCCACCTGCGCAGAGCCGGCCCCCTCACTACTCCCACCACTTCAGGAACACGGCCCTTCACAAGGAACTTCCAAAGAAATTACCGGGGTGAGGAAATACATACAGACACAGAACGCAAACTAAACAGAGAGGACCCAAGGTAGTGGCCTGAGCAGGAGCCCGGACGCCACCTCGGCCAGCCCGACAGCCCAGGCACAACGACTGGGGCCTGGCAGAGCCGGGCCCAGCACTCCTCAGCTCAGCGCACAGCTCAGCGCACACCCACAGGGAATCCACATCACACGCACCCGGGCCAGTGAGAAGGACAGAAAGCCTGCGTCGTCAGGGATGCAGAGCACACGGCCGGGAGGCACAGTCCCCCTCTGGGACACGGGCCGCCGTTCCCCGATAAGGCAGACACAGACTTCCACGGGACCCAGCGGTTCCACTTACGGCCGTTCACGTAAATACGTGTGCGTGAATGTTCACCGCAGTAACATGAACAACCGCTCGAAGGTGGGAACGATCCAGACCATCAACACGCAAACGGACAAGCAGAAAGTGCTAATATTCATCCAGTAGAATATTCTCAGCTGTAAGAAGGAACTGAGTATCGCCACAGGCTACAGGGACACAAAAGGGCAAATATCGTGTGATCCACTTACATGAAACATCCAGAACAGGCCAATCCACAGAAACAGAAAGCTGGTCAGAGGTTGTCAGGAGCTGGGGGAGAGGGGAAGAGAAGTCCGGGGTTTCCTTTTGGGGTGATACGGGGTTCTGGAAGCCAGCACAGGTGATGGTGGCACAAGGCCGTGAATGCACTTCCTGCCACGGAGCTGCATACTTTAAAGTGGTTCAAGTGATGACTTTTCTATTATATAAGTTTTATCACAATTAAAAGAAACACAACATAAAAGCTTCTGTAACTTTCTGACATTTTCCAGGAGAGAAAACGAAGATTTGGAACAGAGCACCAGGCACAGAGAGAAACCCTGCCCCGGCCCACAGCTCGAGGCCGACACGGCTGGCCCGGAATCCGCGCCACACACGTTTCCCGCCACACAGCTCCGTACAATGTCGGCAACGGTTAACGTTTGGGTCACGTCATCATAACAGTCCCAATTTCTGCGACCTGAACAAATCAGCCACCTGGAACGTGTGGGTCTCTGTCCGCACACGGCCACCTGGAGGAGGCGAGCGCCCGCCTCACGGCAGGGACACAGAAGCCGCCAGTGGCCGGCCACAGAAGGCAGCAGCCCGGCTCCCCAATCTCTCCCCCGAGACTACAGAAAACTAGTAAACACCACTGGATGTTGCTCAGAGAAAACAGCAAATGAAACAAGTCACATATTCCAGGGCACTTCATTCAAAAGGGGAAATATATTCAGAACAGAAGCCAAACTACCGGATTCTAAAACTCACATCCCAGTCACCGTGAAGTGATAAGCAAACCCCGTGGTCGAGACCCGGGTCACTCACAGCGCCAAACGTCTCAAAAGCAGACCCCACCGCGGTCCTTTCCATCAGGTGTCTTCTTTGTTGCCCTGGACAAAGGCAGCTATTCACGCGATCATCTGATACAAGAACGGGGTAGAGAACAGGAGAGGGAAAGACAGGTCAGCAACAACCGTGTACCTCATGCCTTGTCAACCACGTTAGCTTTTAGTCTTTGAAAGACATGTAGTTACGCTGATTGTTACCAAGCTCACAATTATTTCCGGCAAAATCATTTATTTAAAACAAAAACAAAGCAAAGAAAAAAAAAGAAAGGACCATGGCAGCTGAGAGAGCGTGCGATCAGGCCGTTAGCCTTCTGTCTCCGTTCCAGTTCACCTGGATTCTTACTTCTGCCCGAGTCAAAGCAAAGACTGGCTAAACACAGGAGGGCAGGTCCCAACTCCATGGCCAAGGCCAGACCAAGGACCCCCCACTGCGCTCACCTCACTTCCTCCCATCCCTTACCTCCCCTCCTCCACAGAGATCGGGGACTGAGAACAAACCCTATCTGGTAACAAGATTATCCTGGCCTGGATTTTCTTTGGAAATGGAGAATGTACTTTCTGTCAAGCGCTGCTTCAAGTCACAAGGTAACAGAGCATTCCTTCACTGAGAGCATGTCCATGTCATGATAGATGGTCAGAACCTCTGTTAAAACACTAAAAAGACCACCACCAACGTGGCCCCTGGGAAGGCCAAACATGGTGCCTGGGATGTGAGATGGGGTCCAGGTTACTCTGACACCCCGCCAGTCCCTGCCGCTCCTCAGAACTCACCAGGAGGGCTCTGACTAGTGAGCAACCACACCCACCCCTCCCAGGACGGACTCCAGTCCCCCCACACCACACAGAAAGCAGCACATACCTTCTGAAATTTGAAATAAATGTACTTTACATGAACACAAAGTACATACTTTCAAATTAACAAGATGACATGCAAATTAAGAAATGCTCAGGGGTTAAAAAAAATGAAGAATGCAACATACTGAAGACTGTGGCTTTAAAAATGAAACACTGACAGCAAATAAAAGACTCAAACCTGGTGTTCCCAACATCTTCCTGGATTTTCTTTTGGTTTGGTTCCTTCGCTTTCTATTTCTTTGAGTTTCTAGCTTCATCTGCTCAGTACTCTCTTAGTCCTTTAATCAAAGAAATGTTTCAATGTGACTCCCAAGGGGAGAAACGCAAAGCCAATGCTGAAAAAATGTCTTTGATGGGAAGAAACATAAACTGCACAGAGAAGCGATAAGATCACCCCCTTCCTCTCCTTCTCCAGTCTGATGAGCCAAGTCCTTGCTCCACACCACCCGTGTCTGTCTGCGGACACACACTCCCCCATCCCAGTCTCCACACTGCAGGCAGGGCTCAGTTAGGTTAAGTGATTACAAGAGTGCACCAGTGCTGAACAAAAATTGCAACCCACCCAGCAAAGGCCACTTCTTCTTCCCCAAAGTATCCTATTATCTCATGAGGGCAACTTTATCTTTCACCAAGAACAGCTTCAAATCAGACACTTGACCACCTCCCACGACACCTCCTTTATCTGTAACTGCATATCCCTGACTTTAAGAAAACACAGGGGTCTGGGCAGCATCGTGGAAGACCCCAGGGCAAGCAGCAGGTCAGCTCTGAAGGCGAGCCACGACCCACGTGGCAGCCTGTCATGCCAGGAGCTGATGGTGCAGCCAGCTGAGTCCACACCTAAAACACAGCAACAGCTAACTCAGCCCACAGCCAAGAAAAAAGGCACACTGTCCATGAGGTCTGTGTTGGACCTGACGGTCCACAGATGGTATTCATTCTTGACCCCATTATCACTCTGTTATTAGTCTCTCTAGGAACAGTTTCCAGTAACAGGTCCTGAGCATTTTCCTGGGTTTTATATGTCATCATGCTTGTATTAAGTACAACAACCAAGTATTGGGAATGCAGGTATGGACTCCACTGAAAAGAGCCCGTTTGCAAACTCTAGCTGAGTACTTAAGCTTTAGAAGCGTCAGACCAGAAGAACAAGGAAAAAACCCTGTAAACTCAAGGTGTTACAAGATTACAGGGCGTTACTAGCGAGGTGACAAGGAGGAGGAAGGCACGTGGGGAGTCAGGAATGAGGAGCTGGGAAGACCAGCTCCCTAAGGTTAGCGGGAGTTGGACAGGCAGGGTCCAGGGCAGGAAGCCCTTTAGGGTGGAGGAAGGGGGCATGGGGTGGGCAAGTCAGCGTCCCTGGGGAGGGGAAACCCTGGGGACGGAGCAGGACCCCCCCCACCTGGCGCTGGTGCTGTCCCTGGGCTGCAGGTGTGGTCCCTGCCCCTCTCTCCCCCCGCAGGGCCAAGGGCTGGAGCAGGAGGGGGGCAGGGACAGTATTGCAGAGGAGAGGGAAAGGGCACACGAGCAGGAGGCACCCCGACGGAAGCACCGATGCCGCGGGCACAGCCGGGGTCACCGAGGGCACAGCCCGGTCACCGAGAGGAATGAAGTCAGCGGCGGGAACAAGTCACCCAGGGCAGGGCCTCCTCTGGGCCCCCGCTGGCCTTTGGGCCCTCAGGCCGGGTCCCACCCACTCTGCAGCTCTCCCCGGCTCCCCGGGCCCCCCAGACCCACAGCACCTACGCCCCCGCCAGGCTGCCTCCCCGCGGTCAGTTCCGCGCGTGCGCAGTCGCTGCCACCACGTGCCGCTGGCTGCCGCGGGGGGCCTCTGGGAAGGCTGGCTGGCGCATGCGCAGCCAGTGTTGGTGGGGCGGGGCCGCACGGGAGAGGCCGGGGGTCGGCGGGGTGACCCCTGGCCCCCTGCACGCTGTGCTGGGTCTCGGGCCGCGGAGGAGTGCGGACATCATGCCGCTTTTGCTGTTTGAACGCTGAATGGGATAATGTTGGCAAGAAGCTCACAGGGCCGTTGTCGATGCCCACCTGGTGCCGCCGGTGTGCGACGTGAGCCCGGCGTGCTGGGCGCTGGGCTGGGGGTGGGGGTGTGAGGCAGAGGAGCGTGTTCTTCAGCCCCCCCGGAAGCACAGCAGGGTTGACCGAGTCCGGGGAGACAGGCGGGAGAGGCGAAACCTGAGCTGAGTCGGGAACGTAGAGCGTGGACTCCAGGCAGCCGGGGCGGGGGGGGGGGGGGGGGGGATGTGTGGACAAGGCCACAGCCGGTGGCTGCAAATGGCGTGACAGTCGTGGGTCCCTCGTGCACCGTGGATGCAAGTGTCTGACGCTGGGTTCCCTCAGCAGCACACCCTTGCTGCAAATAGTTTATTTGGGAGGTGGGCCCAGGAGGCAGGGGTAAGGGAGCAGAACCGGAGACAAGACGGGGAGAGGTCAGGCTCACCGGTGTTGGAGGGCAAGCTCGTGCCGTGGGCTCAGCCCTGCTGGGGTCCGTGGGAGAAGGCAGACTAGCCTCCAGAGCGGGGTAGGGCTCCTCCAGCCAAGGGGCGCCGGAGCACCGACTCACTGGCTGGGAGGACCCTCCTGAAGGTCGCAGGTGCCTGCGGAAGGACCCGGCGTGCGTGGGCACCTGCCGACCTGTGCGCGTGCGTGTGAGTGTGTGTGCCTGTTGGGGCGGGAGGCCCGGCGGGGCGTGGATGTGGCTGCGCAGGTTCCGGGTCCCGCCGGCTCAGGTACCATAACCACATCCTTCCACTGGCATTGCAGGGCTGGCTGGGCCTTAGAGGGCAGCCGGCTCCTGGGGCAGGGAGGCCCGCAGGAAGCTGAGCGCCTCCACCAGCGGGAGACCCAAGTGAGGATGGAGGGAGGTGGATACCAGGAGCCTGCGGGGCTCCAGTCCGCGTGGCTGGCTGCGTGGGGCCCTCTTCTGACCCTCCAGCCCCGGCGCAGGAAAACCACCCGAAAAACGTAGAGGCGAGGACGCGTTTCTCTGCATTACTGTTTGATTGTTTTACAAGTTCTAGTGCCTTTGTGCGAGATGATTAAAGATGCCGTTTTCCTGCCTTCTCTACAAATGGATGTTAAGTAAGGAGCTGTCTTCCCGCTTGGGTGAGTAGTGGCCGGACAGCAGCCTTCCGCCGGGTGGCGGGCGTCCCACGGCCAGGAGCGCGCGCGCCCAAGCTTTGCATAAAGACGGCATCTAATCTACAATTGTGCCTGGATTTGCTCGAACCCCACGGAGGCTGAACTCATTCTATTCAGAACGCCACAGGAACAATAACCAAAAAGGGCTACCATGAAGGCAACATCTATCATACGCCTCTTAAAACCCCCTTGTCAGCATCAGTGACAATGGCATTACCGCTCAGTCACTAAGATTAAAAATTAGTCATACGTGGAAAATAGAAACAGGTTTTCAGGGAGAAGGAAGCTTTGGTTCCACTGAATAATGCCCCCTTTTTTACTTGGTAAATGAATGATGCATATTTTCTGATGATATATATTTTTGAAGGTAGCTGTGTCTAGGTGGTCCCAGATTCGGGGTAAAAGCCTCGTTCTCAGGTGACTGGCTGGGCAGATGTCAAAAACATTTTATAAATTATATCCCAAACTATCTGACAATAAGGTATTCGGTGGTGACGTCAGAGTGACCTCCATCTAGAATCTGAATCTTTCTGGCTTAGGTCACAAACGAATTAGTTTTGGAAATTAAGGGTTTTTTTCCTCACATATCACGAGCTATCAGTATGGCACAGTCATTATTCAAGGCCCCATTTGGCTGGCCAGTGCCCTCTCACCCCTGCAACCCCCCCCCCACACAGAGCCCCACTCTCCTGCCACCTCCTCTGCCCCTCGGCAGCCCACGGTCAGTGGGGGACCTTGCTTCCTTGGTCACCAACACATAGAAACAGTCCACAGGGAGCCTCTGCAGCCTCCCAGCCCCACATGCGCCATGCCCGTGTCCCCCTTTCCGCTGCCTTCTGTTCTGTGGTTGGACTCTTAGTACTTTTGCCAAAGGCCAGCCGGCCCTGTGGCCCTCCCCTGACCCCACAGCCAAGGGTCACAGCCAGAGCAGAACTCCCCAGACGTGTTCACTTCCTGCGTCCGCTTCCTCTCCAGCTCGATTTTGATTCTGATCAGAGCAGCCTTTTGTCCATGCCCCCCTGAGAAGTCTCCTGGCAAGGTCTGCACCGGTCTGCACCACATCCCTGGTCCCATCCCTCCAGCCGTCGGCAGCATGACACGAGGCATCGGTCACCGGCTGTCCTTGGACCTCAGCCCTCCCCAGGTTTCTCCAGCTCAGCAGGCTGCTCCTCACCTGTCCGCTGCCCCTCCAGAGCTCCCTGCCGGCCTCCAGCCCCAGGTGCTTCTCCAGCTGTAGACTGCACAGCAGCGGGTTACGGGGAGGCCTCCGTGGTGGAAGACATACAGGTGCTCCCAGCTGTCTGCCTGACAGCCATGCTCAGGGACAGCCCTGGGGCCCTTGCCTGGAACCCTTCTAAGGATGGAACCGGTTCCCCACAGTGGCCAGAAAAATGCCTGTGGGGCCAGGCCACTCTACCAAATTTACAAGGACACTAATTTGTGCCCCCTCCTGTTTCCTTGGGCCTCATTCCCGAAAAGTGCCATTTCCCCAGAAGCCAGCAGGTGGGCCACCTGCCTTGCTCAGAGCAGGACGTCTCCCTCCCTCCCCACGTGCACACCCAGCACCTTTATATCCAGGAGGGAAAGAGCATAATGTGGCGTGGGAAGAGTCGAGAGTGTGCTGGGCATTCAGTGCCCACAGAGCCCCTCCCCCCAGGGCCCCTGCGCAAGGCCCCCTCTTGAAGAAGGGAGCTTGAAGGAGTTCTCTCTGTTCCCAAATGGCTTTTTCTATTGTGCCCCCTGCAAGCCGTCCCTCCCAGTGGCTCTTCCCACTTCTCTCCAAATGACTCTTACCTTGTCTTCAAATAAGAATAAATATGTGTGTCTGTCCTCTGGGGCCTTTGACAGCCCCAAGCTGGCCCCTGACTTGGGTGGGATTGATGGCGCCGTCTCGCCAGGAAGCCAGGTGCATCTTTTACTAAAGGCGGTCTCCAAGTGATGAATGGCTCTCTCACAAACACAAAATTGTTGAGAGTATTTACAAACAATTCATTTTTCACGTTCTGTTGATTCTCCTCCGGCGTCCCTCGGTGACACCCCCACCGCTGATGCATCGGGGGCGATTACTGCCATTGATTAAGGCTTCCTGTGGTCCTGTGGAGCCCGCTTCTCCATTTGTCACAGACAAGTGGCTCGCACGCCGCAGTACATCATGTTCTCTTCGTGCTTCACTGTTATTTGTTTTTCAATTTATGTCGCGTACCCTCTAAGTACGGGTGCACGTGCTGAAGCTCCGGAATCTTAGCATGCCACAGCGTGGACAAATACGTGCCTAATTAAATGATCTGGCTTTTCCCCGATCCTGTGCCTCCAAAGCCTGCCTCCCCTGCCTCCCGTTCTGAAGAAATGCAGATGTAAATAAACAGGGTCAGCACTGTCACCTAACTGAGACTTGAGGCCAGAGAGTAAGTCATGGAAGTACCACCACTTGCTTGACATTCAAGACTGAACCAAAAAAACCAAACCCGCATTTTTCAGGGGACAGTCCTCGAAGTGGCCCCATCCAGGCATGGGGAGGATTTTCTAGAATTGGCTGCTTTCCCCCCATTTCTCTACCTAGAGCAGTACCTGGTGATCCCAGGTCTCCGACAGCGTCTCGCGCAGCCAGGAGATGGGCTGGTGCGGGCAGAAGGTTCCGGACCCTGCTGCGTGGCTGCCGGGCTGTAGGCAAGGCTCTGAACTGCCGGCCAGCCACGTCCTCCTGGGGGATGCACAGAACCTCAGAAGGGAGCCCAAGTTTCCTCCCGGCTTGGCGGCCCGTGTGTTCATGTTCACGTGAAGAGCCTGTTGGGCTCGCATTTGCAAACTATGGATCTGTATGCCCGCGTGCGGCTGACGCACCGCTCCGTGCTGCCTCTGTCTGTGGGAGCCCCCGTGGTGGCCTTCGTCCCCCTCCGACTACCGACCAGCCATCCGTCTGCCTTTTCTAACCCAAATTCTCCACCTCCTCATTTCTCATTCTCTCGTTTTCCCGTCTCATTTTTTTTTTAACCTCGAAAGTACAGTAGTGCATTCTTGCTGTGACAAGTCCAATAACACAGAAGCGTGTGTGGCCAAACTCGGTGGCGGTGCTGCTTTGCAGTCTTCTTCCTTGTCTTTCTTTTTAAAATACTGATGTGGGATTTTTCCTCCACGTAGGTGTTAGTTTGCAGTTTGTTTTATTTACATAATGATATGACGTGGGCTTCCTTTGAAGTCATTACATATAGCTCTTATTTTATCTTATTTTATTTTTTTAAAAGAGATTTTATTTATTTGTCAGAGCGAGCGAGTATAAGCAGGGGGAGGGACAGAGGGAGAAGCAGGCTTCCCACGGAGCAGGGAGCCCGACGCGGGGCTCAATCCCAGGATCCCAGGATCAAGACTTGAGCCGAAGGCAGACGCTTAACGACTGAGCCACCCAGGCGCCCCCATTATTGCTCTCATTTTAAGACAATTTCATCATATCCCGCAGCATGGACATGCCATTCTAGATTTGGCCAGACCTTTGGTAGGGAGCACTGGGGTTGTAGTCATGTTTTTACTCTGTTTTATTTTTGTATTAATTCTGACATTTTTACTTCAGAAGGTGTGACTTCTAAAAGCAGGTTCACGGAAGCAGAGCGTGCATATTTTAGATTTTAATAGCTCCGTCCAGATGACTTACCTAGAAGGCACTGTCTCTTCACGCGTGGGCCAGCCTGCGCCCTTCGGCTCGTGGCCACCCCCTCTCCAGTGTTTGGTGAGCTTCCAAACGCCGAGAGTCCCACTGTTCCCGGCTTTGCCTTGCCCTGACCCCCGGTGCAGGAGAGCGCATTTTCATGTGGATTTCGTGTTTGTATCCTGGGTGGGATGTCACCTATTGGTCCCCGGCCCGACACCGGCCATCCTCCACCCACCCCTACTGCATGGAGGCCGAAGCTGGAGTCTGCCTTTGCCGCCCGCCCGTGTGTCCGGTGAGACTCGGGGTGGGGAAGGGAGGCTGTGGCCTCCTGCGGCAACAGCCTTGGCAGCGTTGGTCCTGGACTTGTGGGCCCCCACCTGCCGCCTCCGCTCCTCCACACTGTCCCGTACCTCACGCCGGTGCCGTGTTCCGTCTCCTGTTTGGAAGTCCCGGGGTGCTGTCCGCTCTCCTGGCTGGACGCAGACTGACACCTGACCTTTCCTCACTTTGTCTGTGGGCACCTTTGACTATTTTGGAACCAGTTTTAGGGGCTCTGTTATTTGGGGCGCTCACTCCTCCTTTATCACATGTGTTGCAATTTTTTCCTCTCTCTTCTTCTTTTGACTTTTTCCTGATGTCTTTTGTTAGATAGAAACATTAAATCTTGATATTGCACAGTCTTTTCTTCTATGGTGTCTGGATTTTCTGTTTCAATGTAAAATGTTCCTCCAATCCTGAGGTTATTCGAATTGTCTCCTTTTTCTTCTCACACGGTTGGCAGGTTGCTTGTTTACATGGAAATCTTTAAGCCCCCTCTAGGGAGAGTTGACATTTTTACAGTAGGTACATATTTCATCAAGGTGCACGGTACATCCAACCATGGTTCAAGTCTGGTTTTAAATTGCTGAGTAAAATTGTATACATCTCATAGATCATGTACATTTTGTGTTAAGTTTCTTCCTAGACATCAGATAGTCTTGTCACATTTGTGACTGAAAATATTCCCGACTTCTATTTTTCTATTTCTAGTCGCGTGTGTGTGTTTTAAGTAATTGGTCTCTATGTAGTGTCTTAATCTGTTCAGGCAGGTGTAACACAGTACCGCAGGCCAGGCAGCTTAGAACAACGGGAATTTATTTGCTCACAGTTCTGGAGGCTAAGTCCAAGATCAAGATGCCCGCTGCCTCAGTCCCGGCGAGGGCCCTCCCCCTGGTTTGCAGGGCCTGCCTTCCCGCCGTGGGCCTGCCTGCTGGGGGCTGCAAGCTCTGGCGTTTTCTTCTTACAAGGGCGCTGATCCTGCTGTGGGACGCCACCCCCCCCCCCAGCCTCACCTAAGCCTAACCATCCCCCCAACCTTCCTTCCAAACACTGTCACATTGCGGGCAGGGCCTCAACATATGAAGGGGGGGCACAGTTCCATCCCTAACAGTTAGCTTAAAACTAGCTGCCTTACCAAATTCTCTAATCAGTTCTGATAGTTCTTTTGGCTGATATTCTTGGGATTTCAAATTATGCAATCATGTCACCTGAGTATAAAGAAAATTTTGTCTCCTCTCCCTAAGATTTTGTTTTCCTGCATTATTATTATTATTATTATTTCCTTAACTGAGAACTACAAAACCACACAGAAGAGTGGAAGTAGCAGGCGTTCATATCTTGTTCCTGATTTAAATGTGGATGGTTTTAAGATTTAAATATGTAATATACTCATTGTCTGCATTTGATACATTGTCTTTATCAAACTGGGGGGTTCCCTTCCGTTTCTGTTGTACTTAGAATCTGTTATAGAATAGTGGCTGAACTGTTCAGATGTGTTGGGGGCCTATGGAGATTCCCGCACGGCTTCCCCTCTGTAAATCTGAGATCACCTTGGCTGGTGGGTTCCTGATGTGAGACGTACCCGGTCAGGCAAATTATGCATTAGCACGCTGCTGGATCTGATTTGCTCTTATTCATATTCCAGTGGTGTACCTGTGTTGTGTTGGGACACTTTTGGCTCAAGCATCAGAAAGCCCAACTTGGAGTGACCGGGATGGAGAGGAGACTGGTTATATCAGCAAGCCAGAAGCCAGAGGAGGAGAAGGGCCAGGATTCCCCGCCACCCTCAGTATGTCTGGGCTTTCCCCCTCGTCGCAAGATGACCACACAGTTCTTGGTGTTGCGCCCGATAATGACAGCATCCAGAGGTGGGGGGGCACGGTCTCCTCCCATGGGGCTCTCCCAAGCGTACCCTGAAGACTCCTCTCTTGACCCACTACATCCTCAGGCTCTGGGTGCAGATCAGTCCCTGGCGGAAGGCCTGCGGGGACCTCTGTAGATCACCGTGTCCTACGGGCGTCTGGGCAGTGAGTCTGTGTGTTGTGCCCAGGCGTTGCAGGCCCCTTAACGGCCCCGGCCTCTGACAGCAGCCCCTCCCCATGGCCCCAGCTCCCTCTGGTCATACAGCAGCAGCCTACACCTTCTGGGGCTGAGTCTGGCCATCCTTCCTTGGAGGATGTGGCTTCACAAAGGAAGTGGTCCCAGGAGCCAAACGAGACTACTGACAGGTGGGGCAAGTGGATGGGGCCAGGCCACCCACAAAGTCTGCAGCTTATGTTTGTTGATGGGAGCGATCCACAGCGTCTTGGGCCCTCTCTTCATCAGACCTGGCAAGTTAGCCTGGCGAGCTGGGTCGGGGACCAGCATCCCTTTGGTAACTTGGCCTGTTTGACTAGCGGGGAAAGCATGTGTTCCCGGCCAACTGGAGAGACTCGCCGCGTGCCTGTGAGAGTCCGGAGCCCCTTTCAGCCGTTCGGTCCATGGCTACTGGTCTGCTCCTGTCTTCTCCACTCTCTTGGGCCAACTTTGATCATTTAAGTCTTTTTTTTTTTTTTTTTTTAAAGATTTTATTTATTTATTTGACAGAGAGAGACGGGACACAAGCAGGGGGAGTGGGGGAGGGAGAAGCAGGCTTCCTGCTGAGCAGGGAGCCCGATGCGGGGCTCGATCCCAGGACGCTGAGATCATGACCTGAGCCGAAGGCAGACGCTTAACGACTGAGCCACCCAGGCATCCCTGATCATTTAAGTCTTGATACAGAATCAACCATTTTCTCTAGATCTTCCAGTTTACATTCATAATGCTTCCTGAGTCTGTAGAATCTCCCCGTGGCTTGCTTAATCCTCTTTTTCCTTAACATGGTGTATTTGTATCTTCCCTCTGAGACAGCCGCTACTCACGGTCACCCCAAACACATTCTTGTCTTCCCAGCTGACAGGAAGGAATCAGGGGGAATGTTGTGCTTTCCTCTCTGACACTTCTTTTCTCTTTTTCCTCCCTGAAACACAGAAATGAGGCCTGAGGAGAAGTAACCGGTCTCTATTACGAGGTGGGAAGCACAGGACAGGAGCCTGGGAGTGGGTACCCTGGGGCCACACGGCCTCCACCACCCACTTCTAAATGGTGGCCTGGGGACAAATAATAAACATCTCACTCCCTGTGGCTAAATTAGCCCCCAATGCCAACGCCTGGGCACAACATACAGACTCACTGCCCGGACGTCTGTAGGACACGGTGATCTACGGAGGTCCCCACAGGCCTTCTGCCAGGGACTGATCTGCACCCAGAGTCCGGATCTCATGCAGTCAGAGGCCAGTCCTAGTTGATACCATCTCTTTTTTCACTCTCAAGGATTTATCAACTTTGTTTTTTCCCACTCAGCTTTTTTGCTATGTGACTGATGCCAACTTTTAATCTTTAGTAATTTCCTCTTTGTACTTTCTTTTGATTTGGTGAAATTGTCATATATACACATATATGTATACACACACCTATGTATAGGCAGTAAACTCATCTAAGTTTACAGAATTGCCTTTGGTTTATTCCATACGTCTTATATAATGTTATTTACTTTCTAGTTATGTTTTAGGTATAGTTTGTGTTTCTTTCAATTCAAACCTTATTTTAGAAATATCTTCTCACTTCCAAATGGTTATATTTTCTGTTGCCAATTTCTAAACATTCACTCTCTAAAAAACAAGCTTTGGGATGGCTTTATTATTGAAGGTGCCCAGGTTCACCAACCACATAGTTCTGCAAGAACTGTTTAGCAAAGCAGCAACCTCCCCCAGCCCGGCTGCCCCTCCCCAGGGGCAACCCCCTGTGACTCCTGGAGTTGGTGGGTTGTGGTATTGAATCCCACAGTTCTGAACAACATGCTTCTGCTTGTGGAGCACTGTTTCCTAATTTCGGGGTCACTCATTGACAGCCTCAGGAGGATGACGTGTCAGCATCTCTCCATCTCTCCCCTCCACTTGCCCTGTCTCCCTCCACCTTCACCTCTCCCCTCCTCCTAATAGAATCAAGTGATAATTGCCCTGAGGTCAAGATGCCAGGAGGACATCTGATTACATTATTACGGCTATGAAAAGGAATGCACAGCTGAGTCAGGTACTATTCTGTGATTACTTTTTATTTTCCCTGTCTTGTTTTGTTACTACTGTTGGGTCAGATGTTGTGTCCAGGGCAGGCCAGGAAGCTTAGCTTACAGGGTTTAGCTCCGCGGGCTGCAGGCCTCCGCGTGCATGTGGCAGGCGAGCGAGCCCGTGGCTCAGCACCGTGACACCGCAGGGACCCAGGCCGGTGGTTAGGATGGGAAGGCTGGAACTTCGGACGAACCTGATGAACATTGGCATGGTTACTGCTTATGCACTGCTGTTTCTGCCCCTACAAAAGGTGTGTCGTTGGGTGAGGCGAGCCCCGCAGGAAATCTGAGTGTGTTCCGGAGCCACCCGGGACCCAGGGAAGTTATGGAGGGACCCGCGTGGAGGTCCATTGCTGGGACAGCCCTGCAGGGAGCGCAGGCTCTGGACAGAGTCTGATTCTGGAAGCAGGCCAGTTCTGCTGGCCAGGCTGGTCCTGGAGGCCAGGTTGGTTCTACAAGTTGTTTGTGGAAGACGATTCTGCAAGCAGATTGCCGGGTCGGAAGCAAGGTTCTGGAAGCGAGTTCTGCCGGCGTGACAGTGGACCGCGCAGACGACACCCGGCCTGGGTCAGGGCCGAGCCTGCGTCTGCGAGCGAAGAGAGCGGGCACTGACGAAGGACTCGCACCAGCGCTCGCTCTAACACACCCGTTAAAAACCCCATTGCGAACATTGGACAAGCTCCTGGGAGGGCCCTGTTGCCTGGGGGGGGGGGGGACCCAACGGCGCGGTGCAAGCTCGTGGAGTCGGCTCACGGAGCCGAGCACGCAAGCGCCGGGAAGGTCGGGCTGGCTGCGTTTGGGAGTTGCTTTTTTCCTTTTTCTCTAACTTTCTTTTTTCTGTAACTTTTCCGCACGCTGAGCGGACGCCGCGGCGCATGCGCAGTCTGCGCCCCGCCCGGCCGCGCGGCGTCGGGCCGGGCGGTTGCCAGGGACGACCGCATTCCCTTGGGACTCCTCGGTCGCGTGGGCGGGGCCTGGCCGACCCAAGCCCGCCTTCCTCGCGCTCTGGTTGGCTTTGGCTGCTGTTCGTTGGAGCCGTCGCGGCCGCCGATTGGGCAAAGACAAGTTTCGCACGCTCGGCTCGGCGCCACGCCCCTTCAGCCGGCCCGCGGCCGCCACCCGGGAGAGAACAGCGGGGGACCCGGCGCGGCGCCCGGGAGGGACCTGCGTCGGCCTCGGCTTCCAGGCGGGCACGGCCCGAGCGGCGGGCGGCGATGATCCCCGAGGAGAGGCCGGACGGCCCGGGAGCCGGCGAGGAGAGCGCGAGGCTGCAGGAGGCAGGCAGCGTTCGCCAGGTGGGCGCGTCCGCGGGGGCGGGGGTCTCCGGGAGGAGGGGTCCGGGACCCCCAGCCAGCTTTTGCCCGCCACCTGCCGCTGGCGGGCGCGGGACTGCGGAGTCGGCGCTGGCTTCTCAGGTCTAAGCGCGCGGCAAGACTTCTGGCAGCCCCCCGCTTCACTCGCCCCTACAGGCAAGCCGGGCTTACCTCTGGGGAAACTGAGGCTCGGTGCAGAGCCGACCCCGCGTTGCGTGCCTGTGCTGGGCTTCTCTCTTGCGGGTTTGGGGCTCATCCTGTGCCGCCCAGGAATGGGTGGGAGCGCAAGTATAGCTCCGTTTTCTCCGCCGCTCCGGGGGGCGCTCCGGGGCCCCGTTCTAGGGCAGGTGTTGGCCTCTGGTGTGTGACAGCCCGTGGCCCTCGTGCTGGTTCCCGGAGCCCGTCATTCCTCTTTTCCCAGCTTTTCCCTCCCTGTCCCCAGGGCTACTCAGTTTTGCCCTGGGCACCTGGCTCTGTATTTGATGAAACTTTCCGCCGCAGGCAGGCAGCTGGAGCCTCCCGGGAACAGGAAATGGCTGCAGGACTTCACAGCTGGGCAGTTTGTCCTTTTTTCACTCCCCACGCACCTCCTCCCCCTCTGAGGTCCCTAACCCTGGGGCGCCGACTAGGACTGTGGACCATTTCCAGGAGTACTGGGGAGGCTCTGCATAGGGCGGGTGGAGGTGGAGACCTGGGGAGTCTGTGCTGGGAAGGAGGGGGCTGCCCCTCTCTGCAGCCTGGAGCTTAGGCGTTCCCTGGGGGTCACCAAGAGGCCAACCCCGTGTTCATACCAGGCCCACGAGGGGTGCTACAGGGTTCAGAGTAGCTTCTGGCTCGGAGACTGCAGGTCTCCCCCTTCCAGCACATCTCTCCAGGAGCACTGGACATCGGAGACCAGGTGAACGGTGTTGATGAAGACAGCCCTGCTTAGCTGATGTTCTCTGCCCAGCACATGGACCACCCCCCTCCCCGGGCAGATGGACATGGCTGCTGGCCCAGAGCCTGCTGGAGCTTTGCAGTTGGACCTCCGGAAGGGAGAGACGTAGCTTCGGCTGTGGCCTGCTCCTCCCTCCCCGGGTTCTCAGGCCTCCTGGAGGGGACGCTGCCCAGGGAGGTCTTCCCTGATTGATCTCTCTTGAGAACGCTGGAGTTTGGGGGAGATGTTGAGTCATAATCGAAGGTGGCCATGCGCCAGGAGCCTTCAGTGTGGGAGGGTGTGAGGCCTTCTTTAAGGTGCCCTCTTCGAGGGACTGGGACAAGATCTAGCCCCCAAAGGGTCTGAAACTTCCCTGTGCCTGAGAGTGGTGGGGGGGCTCGCCAAGGAAAATAGGCCACATTTCCTCCAATATGTGGAAGATGGTGGACCCTGCAGGAGGCTGGCCTCAGCACTGTGTGAGGACGACTTCCTGTCCCTGCATCAGGACAGGGACGCACTGGCCTCATCCCCACTGTGCTCAGGGGCCGCGTGACCATCTTTGGGGATGTTGCCCAGGGAAGGTGCATTCTGAGAAGTTCTTCCTGGCTCCAGGGCTGGTGACTGTCCCAAACAGAAGGTCCCTAAATGGCCAGGAGGAGGCGTGGGGGCCTGGGGCCCGAGAGCTGCTCCAGCTCCCGGGCCTTGTTCCTACCGAAGCCCCTCACCTCCCCTGGCTGGAGCCTCCAGTCACCCGTCTGCAGCCTCACTGTGGCCAGGGGCCCTCCCATCTCTGCTTTCACTGCCACATGGCTCTCCTACCCCGGGGCCCCGAGATGTGGGCAGCTAGCAGGATTGCCCCATATAATGAGGAACCATGGCTGAGGTGGGCAGTGGGCAGTCAGAGGGCCTGACCTGCTGCCTATGAGCTGAGCGGCCCTGGGCCTATGGTTTGAGCATTTGCCCAAAGGGACCCCACAAGTAAATAGCTAGCTGGGATGGAGTCCATCCCAGGGTCAACGTGGGCCGAGCACCCCAGAACCTCCAGCACCCTGTAGGCAGGCCCCTTTCCGTTAGCACCTTGGCAAAAGCTGGGCTAGGTCATCCCCGCATGGCCATGCCTAAGCTCATGCTAGAATTGTGTGGGTTGAGTGGATTATGGGGGCTATGGAATGAAATTCAAAAGTGCAGAAGGGGGGTGTCTGGGTGACTCAGTTGCTTAAGCGCCCAACTCTTGATTTCAGCTCAGGTCATGATCTCAGGGTCGTGAGATCAAGTCCTGCTTCAGGCTCTGCACTCAGCAGGGAGTCTGCTTGAGAGTCTCTCTCCCTTCCTCTGCCCCTTCCCCCCCACCATGCGTGCATCCAAGCACTCTCTTTCTCTCTCTCTCAAATAAATATTTTTAAAAAAGATTTTACTTGAGAGGGAGAGCATGTGCACAAGCCGGGGGAGCAGCAGAGGGAGAGGGAGAAGCAGGTTCTCCACTGAGCAGGGAGCCCGACGTGGGGCTCGATCCCAGGACCCTGGGATCGTGACCTGAGCCAAAGGCAGACACTTCACCAACTGAGCCACCCAGGTGTCCCAATAAATAAATCTTTTTAAAAAAAGTGCAGAAGGTTGTGTGGTGAGCAGTTGGCCACCTCCTGCCTGGGCTCCCAGAGCCCCACAGAATGGGGGCCACAGTCCCAGCCATGGCCCCACCTGCTATGCTCTTCCTGGCCGTACTCCCCTCCTGTGCTCGCGCACCCAGCCAGGCCTGAGCCGCCCCGCTGCTCTCTGTGGAGCTGGCTCAGGTTCCACTGTGGGGACCGCGCCTTCCCCACCCGCGAGAGTCTCCTGGCACTTGGGAGCTGTTGGCAGAGGCCTGGCCTGGGCCCTGTGACCTGCAGCCTCTCCACAGGGCTCTGACCCCCTGGCCCAGACACCACGTGGCCGCCCGCAGAGCCGCAGGGCCCGGGTCCACCAGCAGATCACCAAGGAGCTGCGGATGCGAACGGGTGCCGAGAACCTCTATAGGTGAGTGCCGGTGGCCACCCCCATCCCTCAGGAGAGTGGTGCCACTGTCCCCTGAGGCCCTCTGCAAGCCCGGCCCATGCTGTGACCCAGGTCGGTGCCTGTTCTTGTGGTCTGGTTTGGGAGAGGGACACGTGAGCGGGTGACAGTGGCCATTGCAGGCTCCCAGGAGGAGGGGCTGGGCCTCTCACCGGGCTCTGGGGCAGCGGTCAACTGAAACCCTCACAGACCACCCGGGCTCCTGCCTTGGTGGACCTCACTGGCAGGGGGCAGCTCAGGGTCAGCCAAGGGCCATGTGGGGCTGGAGGGGGCTGGTGTGCGGTGTGGGAGCCTCTGATTTCTTTGTGGTGACCTGCAGGCACCGTTTAGGCTGAGCTGTGACAGGTGTCTCAAGATTGGGGACCCGGGAATGTGTCCTCCGGGCTGAAGGGATGCCTCTGCATTAGAACAGTGAGCTGCACATCTGCTCAGACCTGCACCCGTGTCTCCATGAGCCCACTCCGTGGGTGAGGCCAGGAAGATGTCCGACCTGTCAGAGCCCCAGCCACTGTGTGCAGAGCCAGCCGACGGGTTCTGGGAGGGGGGTCTGCTGGGCCCAAGGGGCTCCTCCGTTTCCTTAGCCATCCTGCATCCCTGTCCAGCCCATCCCTGCTCTCAGCCTGGCCTTCCTGGGGACCCATCGCCCCTTCTGTCAGGTGCCCAGATGTAGGCACAGAGAGGGTCTGACCCCCACCTTTCCAGGAAAGCTGGTTTTGTGTTGCTCTGGAGGCCTGCGTCCAGGGAGAGCGGTGGTGGGAGGCGGGCGACTGTGGCCTGGAAGGTCCGGGTCTGGGTGGATGTGCCCGGGGCCAGAGGCACCGTCGGTATGCGTGGACGGGAATCGACACCGACTGTCGGGGACTCAGGGGAGAAGAGGGACGTCATGGGGTGGGCCCTGGACCCCAGTGCTGCCCCCCACGGGGGCTGGGCCTGTGAGCACAGCATGCTGGGAGGGGCCTCTGGAGCCCAGGCCAGGCCAAGGGCTGTGGCGAGGCCCAGGTGCGTGCAGTCTGCCTGCAGAGCTGGCCTTCAGCTCATCTCGGCCTCCCCCAGAGCCACGAGCAATGCCTGGGTCAGGGCGACAGTGGCCCTGGAGCTGAGCTACGTCAACTCCAGCCTGCAGTTGCTGAAGGAGGAGCTGGAGGAGCTCAACGGCAGCAGCGTGGAGGCTGACCGGCCCGAGGGGTGCGTGTGCGCGTGGGACCGTGGAAGCCGGGTCAGAGGCTGAGTGGGTGCACGCATGTGAGGACACCATCCGGAGCAGCGTCTGTGTGCTGTGGGCTGTGTGTGCAAGACGCGTATCCGAGTCGGAGGAAAGGGGTTACGTGTAGGTGGGGAAGTAGGGAGTGGCCCTGGGGACAGCAGGGTCCAACCTCAGAGTCTGGGCTCCGTGGCTCTGGTTCCAGCGAAGGTATCACTGTCCCTATGATCCCCCTGGGGCTGAAGGAGACCAAGGAGCTGGACTGGTCCACACCGCTGAAGGTAAGTGCTGACCTATGACCCTGGGGTCACACCCTGCCCTGGGGTCTGCAGGGATCTTGGAGGCTTCCCGGTCCAGCCATTTCATTGAACAGATGAGGAAAGGGGCCCAGAGGGAGGAAGAGCCTGCCCGGCTGTAGGAGCTTCTGGTTGGGTGGACTTTGGAGAAGAGCCCCCACCGTGGGGTAGGCTGGCAGAGCTGGTCATCCTGCTGGAAGCCTGAGGTGGCGACAGGGTTCCCAGGGTTCCCTGACCCTCGCTCTGAGAATCCCACCGGCTGGGGGCCCCTGCAGTGCTGCGGACATCTCCGTGGGGTTCGTGCGCTAGGCTGCCTGGGGACGGCTGCCCGGCAGGCACCTCGCCTGTCAGGTGGCAGAGAGCACCTGCTTTACAGGGGTTAGGGGGGCTTCTGCACCCCTGAACCCCACGTCTGCGGGGCAGGGACCCCCCAACCCCACCCCACACCAGTCCTTAGCCCTTCTCCAGGGGCCCGGGGCTTCCCTTCCGGTACCGTCTTTGCCCGCGTGGGGCTGGGTGACCAGAGCAGGCCGGCGCCTGCCCCTCCCCCAACCAGGAGCTGATCTCTGGGCACTTTGGAGAGGACAGTGCCTCCTACGAGGCCGAAATCAAGGAGCTGGGAGACCTGCGGCAGGTGGGTGGACTCCCCTCCCCTCCCCTCCCCTCCCCTCCCCTCCCTGCCCTGCCGCACCTGGGAGACCAGCCACTCCCAGTTCACAAATAAGGGCAACCGAGGCTCAGTCAGGAACAGAGCATAGGCCTTCGGAGGGCGGGAGGCCCCACCTGGGGCAGCTCTGGGGACAGCGGAGAGACGGGCACACACGCGGGGCACGCGACGGCTCTGTGCACGCTAGGGAAGCTCCGTCCTCACCACCTTCTGCGGGCCCTTTGGGAACGGCTGCTGTGGGCCGATCCCCTCCCAGGGGCCCTGCCTGGGCCTCTCCCTGTGCTCTTCACAGGCTCTGTGCCCAGGATGGGGCCCACGACAGCCCCAGAGACGGCCGATGTGCGTCAGCGTGACCTTGTCCCCCCCAGACCCTGGAGCGCTCCCGTGGGGCTCTGACGTCCGAGGGGGTTCCCTGAGGGGGGTGTGTGCGTGCCATGGGCTGGGCCTGGGGTGCTGGGGCCCAGCTGGTGCCTACCCTGCAGGCCATTCGGACCCCCAGCCGGAGTGAGGCGGGCCTGGAGCTGCTCATGGCCTACTACACCCAGCTCTGCTTCCTGGACGCGCGCTTCGTCGCCCCTCCCGGGAACCTCGGGCTACTCTTCCACTGGTAGGGGGGTCCGTGGTTCCACCCACAGCTCCCCAGAGCCCTTTCTGAGACTCCCGGCTGCTTGCTGTGGGAGCGCCACCCAGCCTAACCCAACCCACAGGTACGACTCGCTCACGGGCGTCCCGGCCCAGCAGCGGGCCCTGGCCTTCGAGAAGGGCAGTGTGCTTTTCAACATCGGGGCCCTCCACACCCAGATCGGGGCTCGCCAGGACCGCTCCTGCCCCGAGGGCACCAGGCGCGCCGTCGAGGCCTTTCAGAAGGCTGCTGGTGAGGGCCGCCCAGACCCCACAGCCGTAGTTAGGGTGCATGCATCTGCATGTCTGGGGCCAGAGCTGGAGCGGGACCGGTGGGATGGCTCCCAGTGTGAGGGGATCCCCCTTCCTGGGGGATGCGGGACTGTGGGGGTGCGGCCGGGCCGCCCTGCCCACCTGCTGTGAGCGCCCCTCCGCAGGGGCCTTCAGCCTCCTGAGGGAGAACTTTTCCCGAGCACCCAGCCCTGACATGAGCCCGGCCTCGCTCTCCATGCTGGAGGGACTCATGACTGCCCAGGCCCAAGAGTGCATCTTTGAGGGTCTCTTGCTGCCGTCTCCTGAAGCCCCCCAGGATTGCCTGGCCCAGCTACGCCTGGCTCAGGAGGCAGCCCAGGTGAGGACAGGGAGCGCTTGTCCCACGGGAGACCTGGCCAAGCCGTGGTGGCTGGGTGAGCAGGAGGGCCTGGATCGGAGGTCCACGCAGGGAGGGGTGGGGTGCAGTGGCTGGGTCTCCTGGTAGTTCTCAAAGCCAGCTGTTGTCCTGGTCTCTGGGGCTGGTCCTGAGCCCTTGCCACTGGGGCAGCACCAATCAGAGCAGAAACTGGGGCCCAGAGCCCTGAGCTTGGCTCAGCGCAGGGTGTGGGGCGGGGCCCCTGGGCCTTGGGTCGGGGCAGGTAGAGGCCAGGCCCCAGGGTGGGGAAGGGCAGGGGCTGAGGCTGCTGGGCTCCTCCTGGAGACCTCAGTGTCCCACCACGTGCGCTGGCAGGTGGCAGCTGAGTACAAGCAGGTGCACCGGACCATGACCCAGCCACCTGTCCGAGACTACGTGCCCTTCCCCTGGACCACCCTGGTGCACGTCAAGGCGGAGTACTTCTGTGCCCTGGCCCACTACCACGCGGCCGTGGCCCTCTGCGACAGCCCCCGTGAGTGCCCTGGCCCGCCCGTCTGCGTGCTGGCACAGGCCCTGGCGTGGAGGGGCTCACGGCCCTCTCTGACCCCAGCAGCAGCCGAGGAGGACTTCCCAGTGCTGCCGCAGGCCTTCCTTGGGCCCCCGGCCACGTTGGAGCCGTGGGGCGCAGTGCTGCCTCAGGGGCAGGAGGAGCGCAGGAATCTGGGTGAGGCGGCCTCATGGGGAGGGTGCCTGCTGAGGGGGACGGAGCGCCCCATCCTTCGCAGGGCGGTGGCCTGGGCGTGTGCGGGCGCTCACGGGATGCAGCCCTTCCCTGGCCCAGCCTTCCACACGTGGCCGCTCCTCGTAGCGCGGCCAGCAGGCCCTCAGGGTGGCCCCAGAAGCCCTCACCTGTGCAGGGGTGGGGGAAGCTGGGGTTTGGCCCGGGCCAGGTGGGCTGAGGGCCGTGCGCCCCACGAAGCCCAGGCCGCCGTGTCCCCGCTCCGTCCCGCGCAGGCAAGGCCCACCTGAAGCGCAGCATCCTGGGCCAGGAGGAGGCGCTGCGGCTGCACGCCGTGTGCCGGGCCCTGCGCAGCGTGGACCTGCTGCAAGCCGTGCTGGCCCAGGCGCTGCGGCGCTCGCTCGCCAAGTACTCGGAGCTCGACCGCGAGGACGACTTCCTGGAGACCGCCGAGGCTCCCGACATCCGGCGTGAGCTGCCCGGCCCCTCGGGACGCGTGTGTCCAGCCTGCGGGCGTCCGTGGGCTGAGGCCCTGTCGCTGCCCTTAAAGCCCGTGGAGCCGTGGGCCTTGAAGGAGCCGAGCCCCGGGGAGGAGCCCAGAGGGCCTGCTCCCTTGCTGTTCCCTGTCTCGCCATCCCTGAGGCCGGTTCCCGCCCCGGGAGGCTGCCAGCCATGACCTGGGAGGCAGATTTCCACAGGCCAGCCACCCGGCATCCCCTGCTTTGCAGGAGCTGGCAGGCGCGGCTGGAGAGGGGGCCCCCCCGGGGTGGGGGGCGCACCCAGGCCCCAGAGGGCTGCAGGGGGGCCGGTGTGCATCGAGCAGGCTGTTCCTTGGGCCACACACTCTGCTCTGGCTGACCCAGGTCCTGGCTGCATCTGGGGGCCTGAGCATCCGTGAGCCTCAGGCTTAGCTCTGTCCTCCCTTTACCTTTGTCCTTTCAGCTAAAACACAGCAGAAGCCCCAGATCAGGGCGCCCAGCTTCTCCAGGGTGAAGGTGACCGATATCTTCCAGCGGCTGGTGAGCAGCCCCTGCCCAGGTCACCCTCCCCACCTCAGCACAGGTGGGCTGAGGCAGGTGGCTCAGCCCTGCCCAGTCCCTTTGTGGCACCTGGTTTCTGACCCCGGGGGGAGGTGCTGTGGCCGCCCGGCGGCAGCTGACCCCCCTTCGTCCCCCCCCCCCCAGGGGCCCCTGTCAGTGTTTTCGGCCAAGAACCACTGGCGGCTGGCCGGGCCTGTGCGTGTGACCCGCGGAGAGGCCGGCTTTGGGCTCACGCTGCGCGGAGACGCGCCTGTCCTCGTTGCTGCTGTCATCCCCGGGGGCCCGGCCGCGGTAAGGCCCCTGCCCCACCCCGGGCAGCTTTCATGAAGGGGGCAGCGGGGCCCCTGGGCAGAGGTGGCGGGTGCCCGCACGGGACTCCCAGACCTCCCCTGTCTCCCTGCAGGCAGCCGGCCTGCAGGAGGGCGACTACATCGTGTCCCTGAACGGGCAGCCCTGCAAGTGGTGGAGGCACGCCGAGGTGGTGGCGCAGCTGAAGGGCGTGGGTACCGAGGGTGTGAGCCTGCAGGTGGTCACGCTGCTGCCCAGGCCGGAGCCCCCTGGCACGGTGAGCCTGCGGGGCCCCAACATCCCCAGATGCCCAGAGGGCGTGGGGAAGAGGAGGCTGCATGCACCTGGGCGACCCCGCAGGGGTGGCTTCCTGGGTGGCAGCGCCTGCCCCGTGGCCCCCCCGCCCTGGCAGCGGCCCCTGCCCTCCGCGGGCCTCTGTGTGCCCACGCCCCTGGGCGCTTGGGGTCGAGGAGCTGCTGCAAGAGCTGTTTCGTGGCCGTCACCCACCCCGACGTGGCACCCAGTCCTCACGGGACCCCCGGCTCGCCCCTGACGGGCCAGCCACCACCTCCCTGCTCACTCCCCGGCTGGCCACGGGCGGGCCGGGCCAGGGGTGCTGACTGACTCCTTTCTGTCCCGGCTGCAGGGGCACCACCGGCCGGCCCTGGGAGGGCTTCTGAGGATCCAGAAGGAGTGGGGGTGGGGGCCACCAGCTCCTGCACAAGCCAGCCCCAGGCGCTTCCTTGGCTGGAGCCGCAAGGCCAAGAGGGGCAAGACCACAGGGAGGCTGTCCCCTCAGCCCTGAGCTGCGTGCCACCCTCCCCCTCTGGGAGCCCAGCGCCCCCACACCCCCAGGACGTCCTCCTCTGTCCTGAGGCACTCTCAGGCCAGTTGGCTGCCCCCCCCAGTGCCCAGAGCTGCCCATTAAAGACCACGTCACATGAGGTGTGTGTGAGCCCAGTGCTGCGGCCGGGCGCTGTAGCCACACACGGGAAGTGGCACAGGTGCTCTGGGCACCGAGTCCCAGCTGCCGGAATGCTGCCTCGGGGCTGCCCGGGCCTCACACACGCCCCAAGTGCCCACCTGGGGAGGGCAGCCCCCCAGCTGAAGGGGCAGGGTCGGGTAGTATGTGGGCAGTGGGCCCCTGCTGCCCACACCCCCCTCACCCCGTCCCCCTGCCCCTGAACAGACCACACCCTGGCCACACCCCTCCTCAGGGCCTGCCCGCCCCAAGCCACGCTGGGCCCTCCACTGGCCCTCCACTGGCCCAGCCCTCCCGGCACCCCAGGGGCCAGACGGGGCTCTGGGGTGCCTACCACACCCGCCCCGCCTGCCCTCTGGGCAGTGTCCCAGCCAGGCCCACCCCCGCCACGCCTTTTGCTGTCACCTCTGCTTCAGTTCTTGCGGTCCCCCCATCCCGCCTGACTCCCAGCCCCGCGGCTGCTGTCCAGGCCTCCTCCGTGCTGCCCGCCAGGCCTGGCCCCCCGCACCCCCCTCAGTTCGCCCGGGCGGGGCCCTGGGTCTGCAGAGGGCTGGGGGCGCGGGGGTGGGCAGGGGAGAAGCCCCGGGGAGCGGCGGGCGGGGCTGGGGGCCGGGCGTGCCGGGAGTCCGCGTGGCCACCAGGGGGCGGTGCTGCCCGCGCCAGCGGCGGCTGGAGGCAGCATTTGGGGGCGGGGGGAGGGTCGGCCGCAGGCGAGGGAGAGCGCGGAAGCCCACCTGCGAGCCGGGGCCCCACCTCTCCTTGCACACTCGTCCCGTCCCCTGTGCGGGAGCAGTGCTGGGCTGGTCCCCGCCGTCCCGCCGCGGTGTTCACCGCAGGGTGGGCTGAGTAGGGGTGGCGCGGACCCCGGGCGCCGGGGAGGGCAGCCTTCTGGAGGAGGACAGGGCTCCCCGCCTGCCCGAGCCAGGGCCGAGGGCGGCCAGGTGCGTCCCTTCCGACCCGCCTGCCCCTCCTGGGAGAACGCCCCTCTCAGCAGAACCAGCCAAGGTCACCTCAGCACTTACTAACTCGATTAATAAAACTGTGCGTCACGGAGGCCATTAGCTGCTAATCAGGGATGACGGGGCTGGCAGGTCTCGTCCAGGAGGGAGCTGCGACTCCCGTACCTCTGGCGGCCAGTCTGGACCCAAGAGGGGCACGTGGGCTGGGGCCAGAAGCTGCCGCCCGTCTCACCCGGCTGGTGGGGAGGGGGCCCTTGGCAGAGACCGCACGGCCCCGGGCCACAGCCCATGGTGCCCGCCCTCGGCCTCCAGCCCCTGTGCCTGGGGCTCCTCACAGCTGGGGCCGCTGGGGCTGGGACCAGGCTCCCTCTCCTGAAGAGGGGTCAGGGCAGCCCGCACTTAGAGCTCCTCAGTGGGGTCTCCGAGGCCCCGCTGCCAAGGTGCTGCCCCCTGGGTTGGGTGCTCCTAGGGTCAAGTTCTGGGCTGCAGGAGGCACTGCTGGGCCCACGCTTCACCCCAGGCCGGGCAGGGACGGACATCAAGTGGAGTCTCACCTCTCCCGGCCCCGGCCCCAGCTGCGACAGACCCCTTTTCCAGAGAGGGAAGTACGTGGTGAGCAATGCAGGGCCAGCTGGGGGGCTCAGCCCGCACGCCCCGGCCACGTGAGAAGCCTGCCGGTGTCTTTCTGCACTCTGACAAGGGGTGTCACCCTGCATCCACCCACACCTCGGCAGGCAGGAACCGACCACCCTGTCCCCCCCGCCAGTATTTCCCCAGGCCACCCAGGCAGCTGAGCCAGAAGCAAGTGGAACCCCAGGCCAGCTCTAGGAGCCCTTGGGAATGAGGTCAAGGACCGAGCAGAATCCACAGCTCTGCCCCCGTGGTCAGTCCTGGCCCGCACGCCACCCGGGTGGCTTTGGCAGGGACACAGAGGGTGAGCTCTCGGCAAGCCTGCCTGAGAACGAGGCAGCTCAGCAGCAGCACACGAGGCCCTGGGGCTGTCCGGGGCTGCTGGCGGCGGGGTCACGTGCAGGAGAGCCCGCCTTAACCAAGGCCCTTCTCAGACGGAGCGGCTGTCCGCACGCCCATAGGTGTGCCTGCCCGGCCATCCGCTCTGCTCCGCGGTGTGTGGGGAGCCCACCCGCCCCACGCATGCCCCTGCCTGTGCTCTCTGGCCTTCTCGGTCCTGCTGGAACCTTCTCGGCCTTCCTCAGCTATGGCCACACCTCATGGTGCGGGCTCTAGCCCCGCTTTCTGGCTCAACTACGTCACCTACGTCTGTGTCACAGATGGGCCACGGGCAGGGACCACGCCATCTCTTCTACAAGTTCCATGAATACCTGGGAAGATTCAGGGACCTGGTGGGAGTGTCCCACATGTGTGCCCCGGGGAGGGATCAGCACCCCGCCTCTCTCCCGGGCACCCAGAGCAGGGCGTGTGGGCGCGGACGGCCCCGTGTGCCCACGCAGGGACATCTCATTTCCCAGAGTGGTCCCCGCAGGCAGGGAGGTCGGGGGTGAGTGCGCGCTGTGATCCTTTTTGCTTTGCCAACAGAAAACTGCCGAGAGGGGGAAAGGCAAACTCCGTTTTGCTTGGGTCAGCAGTGAGCCTCGCAGAGATTAATGTGAGGAGAGGCACGGCGGCAGGGAGCCCTGGCTGCGTGGGAGGTGCGGGCTGGGATGGCACAGGGGCGGGGCGGGGCCCACCGTCCACACCAGAGAGCTGGGGGCGGAGGGCGAGGGCCGCAGGGTGGGGGACCCGTTCCCTCTGCTCCCCTGTCCCTCCCCACTCACTCTCCTCCATGACCCAGCTCACCCCACCCCCACCGCCTCAGCTTGGGCGCCTCCGTGGCAGCCTCAGTGGGTCCCCCCTCCCCTCAGAGGTGGGGTTGGCCCGGGAGCCTCCGAAGCTGGGCCTGGATCAGTGCCACACCCCAGCCAGAAGGAAGCCAGATAGAGGGTGGCCTCCCCACCCTCGCCCCATTGGACCCTGACCCCTGGGCTGAGGTCACGGGAGGCGGCACTTGGGGAGCCCACCATTGGTTCATAAGGTGGTGAGATGTTCTGAAAGCTGTGTGGGGACCAGCCCACCCCAGAAGTGGGGTGTGTGGGAGGTGGTAAGTGCGAGAAGCAGCAGGAGAGCCAAGTTCATGCAGCCCTGCCCAGGAGGCTGGGTAGAGGTCTGTGGCGCAGGTGGCCCCAAGGCCAGGAGGCGGGGCCCCAGAGTCAGCTCGTCCTTCCCTAGGGGCCTGAGCCCAGTGAGCCCAAGGCCGCTGCGCTGCCCCAGGCAGGGCCCTTGATGGAGAAGCTGCCCTCAGCCGAACTTGCTCCCTGACCGCAGTGACTCAAGAGTGACCCCCAAGAGAAATGTGCACCTGGAACCTGCGAACTTGTTTGGAAAAAGTCTTTGCAGTGTAATTGAGTAAAGGATCTGCAGATGAGTTCATCCCGATGACGCAGACGGGCCCTAAGCCCCGGGACACGTGTCCCATGGGAGGCAGAAGGGGGGAACCGTGTGGAGTTGGGGGCAGAGGCTGCGGCCCCCAGAAGCTGGAAGGGACAGGACCGTGGGGCCCGCAGACCCTGACTTCAGACTTCGGGCTCCAGAACTGGGGGGAACACATTTCTGCTGTTGTAAAGCCTCCAGGGTATGGTCATTTATTAGATCGGCCACAGGAAGCTGGGACAGCAACCTCACACACGTCCTCGCGCTTCCGAGCCTCGGTGCGTCCTTCTGTAGGATAGGACATGACCCACGTTGGGTGCTGGGCTCTGCCCAGGAGAAACACACCCCACACCTGGAATGCCCACCTACCCCGGGGTGCTGAACATCGGCATTTGGGGCTGTCCAACTGGAAACGGAGGGAAGGAGGCAGCCATGGACCCGCCCTGCTGCACTGCCCGCCTCCCTCGTCCTCCGAGCACGCGGCCCACGGCCTTCCGTGGCTGGCCCCCAGGAGGCTGTGAGGCTTCGGGCTATCTCGCCACCTCGCAGACAGCCTGGTCCCTGCAGTGCCGCTTCCTGTGGCCTCAGAGGGCCAAGGGTGGGAGAGGTCACTGCTTATCGGGCTTCCTTCTGGCTGGGGTGAGGCACGGATCCAGGCCCCGCTGGAGGCTCCCGGGCCAACCCCGCCTGTCGGGGGATCGAGGCAGGCACAGAGGGGCCTGGGCTGGGCGGCTGCGGGTACGAGGAACAGGCACGGTGCGGGGGGACAAGGGAGAAGCCGGGTCTTCAGCGTGGTGCTCCCCATGGCTGCTGAGGCCGTGGCCCAGGACTGTGCGGTCACTTGGGGCCTGTGTGAAGCCACATCAGCACCTCAGGACAGCTAACCAACCCCCTGGCTGTGTGTTAGGGGTATGGGGCCTGGGGGGCTGCCCAGGTTCAGCCCAGTGCCCCTGCCATGCACAGAGCCCCGCGGCCCCATCCTCTCAAGCTTCACTTTCTTGCTCCGTGGCCAGGGGTCTGTGCACTCACCTGGCGTGCAGGTGAATTGACCTCACCAAACCCCCACGTGGGCAGACAGACCCATTTGGGACCGTCTAAGGAGGGGGAGCAGAGGTGCTAATGGTGCTAATGGGCACGTGGCCCCGGTCGAGATCTGAGCGCTCTGGTACAGGGGCAGGTGGTATAGGGGCCTCCGGGGTAGATAGGAATTTTCGCTGGTCCATGTGGCCACTAGCTGGAGGGTGAGGGACGGGGATGCGTCAGGAGGGGCTTGGGCCCCCCCGGAGACGCCGGCTCAGTGCCGCTATCCCAGCAGGGTGAGGGTGGGCCTGGCCAGGGCAGAACGTGCGTGGGCCAGAGAGCGTTGGGTTTTGTCCCTACTGTCCACTGGGTGCCTCCATTTCCCAGGCCGAGGAGGGGACAGGGTGAAGGGCTGACTCCAGCTTCCCTGAGTGACCTCCAGCCCAGCCCTGGCTCTCTGTGGCCAGCTGCCTCCTGGTGTGAGGGAGAGGAGAGGGAGCTCCAGGGCACTGCCCTTAGACACACCATGAGGGCCACCAGGAAGCCACAGTCCTCTGGGGACAGCCCAGAAGGCCTCCCGCCCCTACCTGCATCTGCCTCGATAGAAGCACCTCTGCTTGGAGGGGGCAGGGCAGACCCGGCCAGCCCCGGGCACCCAGAGTCACCTGGGGGCACAGGGTCCCTTGGAGGGGGCAGGGCAGGGAGGACGGTGACGTGCCCGAGTTCTCATTGACCAAAGCACACCCAGCACTCTGACCAGTTGGGGAAGATCTTTTACCTCTGGGGGTGCTCCTACCTGCCCCCCAAGGAGCACGTGCCTTCCAGGCAGGTGCCAGGGCCCATCAGTTCTGTGCCTCTGACCCAGAGTGTGCACTCTAGTGATGATGGGGCCCCGAGCCCCAGCCCTGCCCCTCCTGAGGCTGTTCCCTACCCCCACCCCGAGCTGGGCCAGTTCAGGGGCCCAAGCCCTCTCCCCTCCATGGGCTACTCCTACTGCTGGGAACCCCTCTTCCTCCCCCATCTCATCCCCTCCTCCTTCCCTACTTCTCCTCTAGGGAGCCTGGGCCCTCCTTGCCTGAGGAGCGTGAGCTTGAGGGCAGGGCATCCTCCTCACCTGCCCTGAGTGGAGTGGGGCAGGGAGGGACGGGGCAGAGCCGCCCATCTGGAGCCTAGGGTTCCGCTCGGGAGGGGCTGTCCCCAGGGACAGAGGGCTCCCTCTCCCAGACCGCAGAGAAAGCAGCTGGGAACATGTCTCTGGACCTCAGTTTCCCTGCCTGAGCTCAGACTGTGACAAGAGGCTGTCGGGAGCTCTACCGGAGGAGGACCGTGTCACCGGAGAGTCCTGAACCCCTCATGGGGAGACAAGCTCACGACCGACTTCCTCCCCGTGTCTCAGGAGGTCAGCCCACCCAGCACGGCCCCACAGACCCTGTGTCAGCCTCCGGCCCACACACGTGTGTGCACACAGGCAGGACACACACAGCCAAGGAGGACCAGGTCCGCTGCAGGGAGGCAGGAGGGACCGTCCCTACTCACCGGGTCCTCCCCCAGCCGGTGGGCTGTGGCGGGGCCGGCAGACTGGCTCCTTTAGAGGAGTACCCGCCCCACTGCCTTCCCCTCCCCTCCCACACCTCGAGAGTCAGCCCCAGGAGCATGGCTGAGGCCGTGGGGCGCCCGGGCCAGGTATGGTTGGACCGTGATTCCAGGAGGTCACGCAGATTTGACATGAGGTCAGCTCAAGCCAGGACCCACTAGTCCTGGACACTGGCTGTGGGGCATGCGCTGGGGCGGGAGGATTACCTGAAGCCCTGGGAGACGGTGGACAGTGGATGGGCTGGAGACCTGGGGGGAGGAGGGGAGCAGGGGGCCATGTACCAGAGCAGAGACAGGTGCGGCTGAGGGGAGGAGGAGATGGTGGGGAGAGAGCAGGGGGAGCGGGAGGATAGGACGTGGTCAGCTCTGCCCCCGGGCCAGTCAGCAGGCCTCCTCTGGAGCACCCATGTGCCCAGGCCAGGCTGGTGGGAGGAGGCTGGACCACAGTCCTGGGCAGGTCCCACTGGCCGTCAGCCCCTCTGGGGTCAGGGAGGCGAGCCTCAGCAGGACACCCCTTCTGGGAGCGGGGTCCCCCACATGCTCCGCCCCAGGTGGGCCGCGCTGTCAGCAGCCCGCGGCGGCAGCTCTGATGCCCAGGCCCACCCGGGAGAGGGCCCTCCGGGGTGGCCGCAGCTCCAGGGGCCATACATAATGCAGTATTTACCTGGAGATGATTGGCAGCGCCCCCGCCTCCCCCACCCCTACCCTCCCCGCCCGACGACGAGCCAGACGTGCATTAAGGCAAGAGTGACTTATCGAGCTGTCAGGAGGAGCGTTTTAAGACAGAATTATAGGGGAGAGGAAAAAGATTTTTACCAAATTAATGAAAAATCAATCTGGCCTCAAAAATCCATTAGCCTTCATAATGTGCCGGTTACAGGCTGAGCCGCACAGTCCGATGGCCGCCGTTAAATACCGCGGCGCCCCCTCCCACCGGCCATTCATTACCCCACGTTGCTTACTTCTGAGAGTGACACCTGCCGCCCCCGCCCTGGGCACCCCGTCTTGGCTGGTCCGGGGCTCCTGACCCCAGAGCCCCTCGGAGACCCCAGCCCTGGACATGGTCCGGCTGAGTCGGGCGTGGGTTCCCCCAACACCCAGACCCAGGGCCCCCAAAGATTGGATGGTGAAGGTGGTGTAGACGGACTGGGGGATGCCGAGTGGTGATGCGCTGGTGAGGGTGGCGTCCGCGGTAATGGGCCGCATGGGCGCAGGGGCTGGCTGGGTGACGGCGAGGGGGTCCGCGGTGATGGTGCGTGGCCTGGAGTCTGTGGCCCCGAGGGTCAGTGTCGCTGGTGACGGTGCTGCTGGCCATGGCTACAGGCTGCAGTCGCAGGGCCCGCGGCTGTGGTGGGCAGCGCTGAGCTGCGGGCGGTCTGGGAGGAGGGGCAGGCTCCCTACAAGAGCAGGAGGCGGGCGTGTTCCTCCCACCACCCAGGTGGGCAGCTGGGCTGGGGGCCCTGGGCTCTGACCTCACACGCAGCCTCGTGCGGGGTGGGCTGGAGGCCACAGGGACCCGGGGCTGGGGCAGCACGCGGGTTCTGGCTGACCCCGGAACTCAGCACTTGGAGCGGACCCCTTCCCCACTAAGAGGAAGGGACCAGGCCCAGGAGTGAGCTGCTGAGACCCTCTGTGCCTGGTGTGGGCTCTGTACCGGCCCGAGGCTGCGTGGACTCTCCACTGGCATCTCTCCCTCTTTCTCTCCTGGAATCCTGCCTGAAGCCCGCTGCGGCATCGGTCAGCTGCCCGCCCCCCGGAGCCCCCTCAGTGAGGCGAGGCTAGCTCCCCTCCTGTCCCCCGTCACCCACCTGCCTTGGGCTGGGTCTCAGGCAGGCGGTGACCCCCGGGGAAGCCCAGGGCCCAGCAGGGCAGGGAGGGGCGGCTGGCCCCCTCACCTGGGTCCCTCTCCTCGGGGCCCCTGGCCGAGCTTGCTCCAGTCCCAGCCACGTGGCCTCTGGTCTACCTGCCCGGCTCCCAGCCTGCCCTGCAATCTACAAGGAGGTCCTCGTCCCTGAGACTCCTGGGGTGCTGCCCTCCACTGCCGTGTGGGTCTGTTCTCACCTCAGTCATTCACCCGTTCGTCCCGTCTCCCGTCCTGGGCCTGCCCTGCTGGCTGTCAGCTGCCCAAATGGGGCTCAGTCCCGGCCCCTGCCCCCTAGGAGTGGGTGGGCTGCTGGGGCCTGGCAGGGAAGAGGCAGGGCCCTTGCGGGTGGTGTAGGAGTCCGGGGCCCGGGAGAGGGAGAGTGGGGCCACAGCTAGGGGGTGGGTCTGGAGCAGATGGGGTGGTAGCCTGGGCATAGGGCCTGGGGATGTGGGTGGGAGTGTTTGGGGTCCCAGGTCCTGGGGCAGAGCAGAGCCCAGAGAGGCTGGGACAGCTGGAAGAACCCCACAGGCCCCCACTCCACCTGCCAGCCTGGGTCTTGCTAGGAGGGCCACGTGCACGGAATCCTGCTGCTGGGAGGGGGGCCCACTCAGGGGTCCTCCCAACGGGTGGCTGTGACTTGGCCCTGAGCCATGAGCACACAGGACAGGGGCAGCACTGCTCCCCAGCCCTGCAGGGCCTGGCCGGTGGGGCCGTCCACTCAGGGGACTCTGCGTCCCGGCCCCCGCTGCGCACCCACCGCTCACCCGGTCCTGCTGGAGCCAGACGGTCTGGTCACAGCGGGCTGTGGTTTTGTGGACCAAATCCCAATTCATTAGTGGCGTAGGTTGGGGCAGGAGGGTGGTGTGGGCAGGGGGCCGAGGCCCTGTCTGCGGTTTTCCGGGTGGCCTGGCCGCCTGGCTCCAGAGGCTCCCAGACCCCACCAAGTGAACCTGCCTCCAATAATCAATCTGGAGGACAACTTGCGCCAACCATGAGTCACTTGGGTTGGCGGAGGGCAGGCCAAGAGGGGGCCGGCGTGGAGGCTGGCGCAAGGTGACCTGAGCCTGGTCCTGCCTCTGAGGGGCACCCAGGAGCTGTGGGGGCCCAGGTCACAACCCCCACTTTCTCTGTCCGGGCACCTCTGCCGCTCCCCACTCTGTTTCTGGGTCTCTCCGTGGGTTCTCTGCTCCCTGCTTCTGCCCGTCCTGGCCTGTAGCTTTGTCTCATGGTGCACACGTTCACCGCCCCCCCAGCTGGGTCCCCTTCCCTCGCAGCTTCCGCGGGGGGGTGGGGGCGGCGTCTGTACTTCCTCATACCTAAGAAGGTCTTGGGGGCCCAAGGCTGCCAGTGCAGGAGGGAGTCAGGCCTTCCGGGTCAGGGAACCCCAGAGAAGAGGCCAGCTGCGTGCCCGCTGGGCATGGGGGTCACAGTTCCATTCCTTGCTGGGGTGAGGGTCCCCCTGCCCAGCAGAGACAGTGCTCCAGGGGCATCCTGGGGCGCCCACCAGGCCTGGGAGCTGGGCCGCTGGAGCCAGAGGAATGCCGGCCTCCCAGTGCCGGGCAGGCCTCCGCTCTCCCCACTGGGACCTGCCAGGGCAGCATCAGGGACCCCCAGGGTGGACCCAGCAGAACACGGTGGAGGCAGGGAGGGGCATTCATCTCCACACCTGTACCCCCCCGATAATGCTGCACGGCGGCCCCCCACCTCCCTCAGGTCCCAGCCAGGCCAGCATCCATCCGATCAATGACCAGGCACATCCTGAGCCCGGGGCGGATCTGCTGACCCAGGCGTGCCGGCCTGCCCCATCCTGTCCCTGCCTCATCAATAGCGGATCATCCGGCGTGCTGTTCTCAGCCCCCTGGGGAGCCGTGGCAGGACGATGGCTGGGCCCTGCAGCCACCAGGGGGGCAGGACCCTGAGAGCAAAGCGGGCGGTCAGCTGGAGGCTCCCCAGCCTCCCAACCCCACCGGTCTCGCAGGTGGCCTCCAGGGCCCGGCAGGTTGGGCACCCCCGAGGCTGCCTGGGCGCCTCTGACAGGCCTCACTCCCAGGACTCCGGCCTTCCCTTTGGGACAGCTGACCGCAGACCTCGGAGGCATCACCCGTGGGGTGGCAGGGACGGGCAAGGCCTCAGCATCCGACTAGGCCCCGGGGGGAGTTCCGAGGCCAGATCACTCGCAGTTTGAGACCTTTCTAACTGGCGGGGCCGCCCCAGGTAATGTGGGTGCATGGAGGGGTGAGCGCCCGTGTGGGCGGGGCTGTCCACGAAGAGGCCACATGGCCCTGATAGCAGACGGCCAGGGCCCTGCCTGGTCCGAGGGGCTGGTGCCCACAGGCCCCAAGAAACGGGGACAGAGCTCCGCACCCAGCATGCCCACGACCTCCCCAACTTCCTGTGACAGCCCTGGCCGGGCAGGTGGGGCTTCCTGCCCACATCACAGGGGGCACCCTGAGAAGAGACCGGCCGGCCTGACCACGACCGGGGTCCAGGCAGCTGGGCCAGGCGCTGCCCTGGTGAGGGGGTGCTGCTGTGGCGAGAACTCTGCAGCCTCAGGCCTTCCCACAGGCCCCCTGGAGGGCCGACAGTCAGTGGGGAATGGGGTCACGGCCAGGGCAGTGGGGCAGTCAGGGGTGTAGGGGGTAGGCAGCCCCCCCCACCAAGATCCCCACCCCTGCTTCCCGTTCCCTCTCTCTGGCCCTCAGCTCTTTCTGCCCTCAACAGCCCCCACTGCCCCCCCATGGTTTCTCATGCGCTGGGTCAAAAGTCCAGGCTCTGGGGGGTGGGGGAACAGGATCCAGGAGCCCCCTCCCTGCCACCTCCCTGCCCGTCCCCCTGCCTGACCTGACTCCCCGGGGGGCATCTCAGGTACTTCCCAGGATCTAGAGCAAGGCATCCCAGATGGGGAAGCCCCCATGTCTGCCCCAAGCCCAAGCACAGCTGACCTTTCAGTTTTCCCCGGGGACCATGCTGGCCACCCCAAAGCAGAAGCATGGGGACGAGGCAGGAGAGCTGGGCTCACACGCGCCCGCCCGCCTCGTGCAGTGTCTGGGCCTACTTTTCACGCACAGGATCTATCCCTCAGTCCAACTTGATACGTAATAAATGAGCTAACAACTAAACACTTCCGGGTGGGTTTACGGGCCGCCGCGGGAGAGCCCGGGCTTCTGGCCGTCGGCTCAGCAAGCTCCCTGCTCACATGGGCCAGGCCGGACTGGGCTGGGGCAGCAGGATGGACTCACCCAGACGGGAGGCCCCGTTCGGCCTGGGAACGACAAAGGGTTCAGAAGAATGAATGAGAGTTCTCTAGGCCGGGTGCCGGGGTGGCTCCGTCGGTTGAGTCTTCGACTCTTGTTCTCAGCCCAGGTCTCGATCTCAGAGTCGTGGGTTCAAGCCCCACATTGGGCTCTGTGTTGGGCGTGGAGCCTAGTAAAAAAAAAAAAAAAAAAAAAGAGTTCTCTAGGCTGAACGAAGAAGCCGGAATCAGCCTGGTGTGGGGAGCGGGCAGGGGCGGCTGTCAGTAAAGAGGGGCCAGTTCACAGGGGCCACGGAGGAGGGCCTGGCAAGGCCAGAGCTGCCGTCAGGTCACTTGGCCACTGTGTGGGTCGTGGGCTGGAGGGGCAGCCGGGAGGGTCCCGGGACCTTGACATGGCCTCTTGGGTCTGTGGGGCTAGACTTTGGTTTCTGCTTGAGGGCCCAGAGAGGTTCAGAGACTTGTCCAGGGTCCCACAGCATTTGGGCAGGGCTTGGTAGACTTAGACACTCCCTGCTGGGCCATTTTAGGGCAATTTGTTGCGGTTTAGCTGGAACCCCCCCACCCGCCGGGGCAGGCTCAGCCTCTGCCTCCACATCCCCTGCGTGGGTGACTCCCACGTGCATGGTGGGTTTGGGAGGAGAGGCCGGACGGTGCCCCTGTGCGGGGAGGAGGCTGCGTGGGGCTGCGTCCAGCTGTCCCCCCGTGACTGATGCGGCGTGGGGACTGGGATTTACCTGTTCTTGGAACTGGTGTTTGTGAACGTTCCTAAAGAGGAAAATCAATGAATTCCCCCGGAACGTGGCCGTTGTTGGAACTGGGAGAACAGAACAAGCAGTTTCGTACAGGCTGGAAGAGCACGGGGCGGGTGGGGAGGGGGACGGTGGCTGAGGGCGCGTCTACAGCGTCTGTGGGCCTTCGGTCAGCTGTCAGGACGGAGAGCTGTGACCCCTCAGGGTGGCCAGCCCCGGACGGAGTGTCTCCTCCTGCTCAGTCTCAAGTCCCTGCCCGAGGTCCCCTCCCCAGGCCTGAGGACTCCCGACTTCCCTGCAGCCACAAGCCTGTGGGCGCACGCGGGGCAGGTGAGGAGCCCCCCATGGGGTCAGCCCTGGCCTGTCTGGGGACCCACCGAGGGCTGGGTCGGGGGAGCTGTCCACCCCCGCGGAGGCAGCAAGGGGGTGCGTTGAGTGCAGAGCTGAAAGCTCCAATAAACCAGCTAAAGTCACTGTGCCCACCCCCCTCAGTTCTGAGCAGTGTCTGCAAGACCCTCCCGCTGGACCCCCAGCGCCCTACTTCCCTGGGCTCCCGCGTGGGTCCCCCAGCCTGGTGGGCCCTGGGAGAGCCCCGAGCGCCCTCCTGAGCTTGGGCTGAGGAAGGCTGCCTTCGGAAGTCCCAGTCCCAGCCTGGCCCAGAGCGTCCCCCCTCCCCGTGGCCCCCAGGACGCCTCTGGCACTACCACCCTGCCCAGGAGAGCCGTAGAAGGAGGCCAGGCTGGGGCGCAGGGCGTGGGTCTCCCTCAGGCCAGGCTCCGCAGGGGACAGGAGGTCCTCCAGGCTGTGAGACGCAGGACAGCTCGATTTTTAACAAATTTTTCTTGTGTAAAATAGATGTGACAGAAAATTCTCTGTCTTAACCTTTTTTAAGTGCACAGCTCAGCGGCACTAAGCACATTTGCTTTGGAGCCCCTGGCAGCCCCGCCCCCTGTCCCCCACCCCGGCTCTCAGGGCTCGGCTCCTGGGCCCCCAAGAGCATCTGTCCTGTGGCTGGCACCTTCCACCCAGCGGCCTGTCCTGCAGGCCGCGCCCATGAGGCTTTGAAAAGGGGCAGGTGTCTGGCGCAGGCCAGGTGGGGAGGGAGAGCCCGGGAGGGGGGCTTTGCGGGGGAGGCGCGGGGGAGGGGCCGGCAGCCGTAACTACATGCGGCGGCAGCAAATTGATGTCTCCAGGAGGCCAGCAGCCCAGAGCGTTTTTAATGGTCCCTAAAGCCCTAGGTCAGCCAGCACTGAGCTCAGCATCCCCCTGTGAGGCTGGGGGGGCCACCTCTGCCCTCTTCTTCCAGCCCCTGCCTCCCCCCGGGGCCACTAGAGCCCGTCGAAGAACTGGGGAGAGGGGTGCAGGGCCCCGTCCTGTGTCCCGTCCCGTGCAGACCCCATGATGACCCCTTCTTGCCAGGCTGGAACTGCCCCGCCCTTGGGGCCCCGCCGGTGGGGGGGGCAGGGACAGATCGGAAGCTCCCTCAGCAACCCCCATCCTATTTGTCAAGGGCCCATTAGGTGCTGACAGCTGCTTCTCCATCTGCCCAGCTAGGGCGGGCTGCGCCCCCCCACCCCAGGTCTCCATCAGTCATGGACCCTGAGATCTGCAGGCTCCTCCACCTTGGTCTGGGCTGGGGGCCTCGGAGGGCAGCCCTCCCAAGGGCCCCCAAGAGGACTGTTTGTTTGGGCAGGATGTCATTTAGGACTCAGGGAACATGCCAGGAGGGGCAGCAGCAGGGCCATCTCCCAGCAGCACGGCTAGCCCGGCCTGGCCGGCAGCCGGAGCAGGTGCCTGGGCCGCGGGGAGCCAGGGTCAGGCCGCTTGGCAACCTCAGCCCTCGGGGCCCACCCAGCGGAGGGGGTCTGAGGCTGACCCTGCTGGGGCTCTGGGCCTCAGTTTGCCCATCAGCTGGGCTAGAGGGTGCACGGGAGGCCTGGGACAGGGTCCAGCCCCGGCCTCCCTGGGCTCCAGCGCCGCTGACTGTGGGGTGCTGGCCAGGGAGAAGGGGCCGGGGAGAGTGTCTGGCAGCTCGTTCACTCTTGCCAGAGGCCGCGGGCACAAGAGATGGTCCGGCCAGGCAGAGCAGCTGCCCCCAGCTCCGGACGGCCCAACAGGCTGCAGTTTATTTATACGACACCGTTTACTTATTTATAGGGCTCTTGCTGGGTGGTGCCCAGACTCGGACTAGGAACTCCAGGCCAGGGAGGCGAGGGGGGTGGGTGCTGAGCCCCTGAGATACTCAGGGCCCCACAAAGGTGGCCAGCGTCCAGCACCAGCCCGGGAAGCAGTCCCCAGTGCGTCCCCTCCTCCGTCTGGGTGGGGAAGCAGGGGCACACAGATGAGGACCGTGGAGGGGAGTCGGGTCACAGCGTGCTGCGCCACCATGATGACGTGGCCCTCCAGGCCCTCGTTTCTCGGGAACCCATGCCCTGGCCGGGCTCCCAGGGCTCGGTGGACTGCTGGTCATCGCTTTGGGAGGGTGCTGGGGACGACTGGGGGGGGGGTGCCGGGGGCGGCACGGACCGTGTCAGGCTCTGCAGTCGCCAGACTCCCTTCATGTCGGGGTCTCCAGCTAAAGCACACGTCACCCAGGGGCAATGAGTAATTGTTAGTGTACGTATTCTCCACATGGAGCACGGGAAATATTTACAATAAAGGTTTTTTTTTGGTCTGAAATCTAAAGGTAACTGGGCCTCTTGGGTTTTTATCTATAAGATCTGGAGGCCCTCAGAGCACCGGGCCAGCACCTGCCGGGACCCTGCTGGGGAGCGATGGAGGGGCAGCCCCAACTCTGTGGACATACCTGTCCTGCTTCCTCCTCATGTTTCAACCTCCCACGTGCCCTGTGCCCTGCCCCTGCGGCCCCGGATTAATTTGAGAAGGACAATGTTTATATTAACCATTCATTTATAGATGTCTGCTTGCTGGGTCAATGGCCAAATTTATTGTCTCACAAGATGGGCCTTATTGAGCCGAATCCGTCCCTCCCCCTACACCAGCCCTGGGGTAGAGGGATGCTGTCAATGTGGAGACTGCTGACCTTGGGCCTGCCAGTCTGCTGGGGGCCGGGGTCTCCCAGGAGAGGCTGTGGGAACAGGGGAGGAGAGGGAGCAGCTGGGTTTCACCCCTGCACCCCACCATCACGGTGGCCCCCCCAAGCAGCCATACCCTCGCTCACAGCTGGGGCGGTGGCATTGCCCACAGGCCAGGGGTCTGACTCAGGCAGAGGAGGTCAGAGGTTCAAGAAGATGGGGGCCCTGGGAGATGTCGGACCACGAGCTCACTGGGAGCCACTCAGTGTTGGGGAGAGGGGGCAGCATACCTCCCGGGACCCAGTGCAGTTAGCGTGCAGGGGAAGGAGGGTTGAGGGGGCCTCAGGCCCTGCAGAGACACTGCCCCACCCCCCACCCCCTGGGGCAGGGAGGGGGCAAAGAAAGCCCAGGACCAGGCTGCCCACCTCCGACACTGGGCTGTGGAGACAGCGGGTGCAGAGGCCGGTGCGAGCCCGAGTGAGGAGGCGTGCCGAGGTCCTGTGGAGCCCGGCTGGGGAGCGCGCGGGCCTCCGGGAGCCCTGAGCCTCCGGGCCAGCCCCACAGCCCGGGCTTGTGCGAGCCCAGGGCGTCAGGGTGGTCAGCTGTCCTCCCTGCATCTGTGGAAATCACTCCAGGGTCGCAGACCGGGTGCGAAGTGCGCTCCGGGCAGGGCAGCTGCAGGTCCTAAGGCAGGCCAGGCTCGGGCCGCGCGAGCACGTTCGGGGCCCCGCTCTGTGCCCCTGCTACTGCTGGGGGTGAACAAGGGCCGGGGGCAGATGCAAGCAGGGCCTGGGAGGAGGCTGCCCCCTGCACGCGGCCTGGGCTGTGGAGGGGTGCGCCCTCATGGGGCAGGGCGAGGGTGGGAAGGCGAATTCCATTGACTTTTGAAGGAAGATCAAGTGGGTGTATGAGAGGGGGGTCCAGTGGCTGGAGGGGCGGTGGTGGTCCGAGCACCTCAAAGACAAGGGGCTGGCCCCACATGCACTGAGGGGGTGGATGGGGGGCTGCTCCTGCTGAAGGGGTTCCCCTGGGCTGTACCCCCTCGAGCCCTTTCTGGGTCCTTCCCAGGCCCTTCCCTCAGCTGCTCAGAGGCTACCAGACAGCAGTCCAGGCCGCAGACCTGGGGGAGAGGGGGCCAGTCAGTGGGCTCATTTGTGGGCCTGGCAGCCTTGCTGAATAAGACCCTGCACCTGAGTTAGTACCTCCTGCAGTCAGGAATGAGCAACTGCCCTGCTGGTCAGGGGAGCCCAGGTGCGGCGAGGTGGAGAGACAGAACGAGACCAGGAGGGGGAGCGAGAAGAGGGAGGGCGGCGCCAGCCCCGCCCAGCTTACCCCTGCCCGTTTCCCCACCTGTGACTTGTGGACTGGAAGGCGTGTTGGGTCCCTCTGGGGAAAGGGGATCCCAGCCCCTCAGAGACCCCCTTCACGCAGATTGGCTTCTTTCACTTAGTGACATGCACTAGGTCTCCTGCACGTCTTCTCCCCTCACAAGAGCTCCTTTGGTCTGAGCGCGGTCCGGATGCACCACGGTTCGTGTATCTGTCCACCTACTGAGGGACGTCTCGGTTGCTTCCAGGTTCGGGCGATTGTGAATGGAGCTGCTATAAACACCCGTGGGCAGGTTTTTGTGTGGGCGCAATTTGGGTAAATACCAGGGAGCATGATTCCTGGATCTTGTGGGAAGAGCGAGTTTAGTTTTGTGAGAACTGCCAAACTGTCCTCCAAAGTGGCTGCGCCGTTCTGTGCGCCCACCGGCCACGGGTCAGCGCCCCTGTCGCCCCTGCCGCTCGGCGCCCTCCGCAGCCTCTGGCGTCGTGGGCGTCTTCTCCATATTTCTGAATAGTCTGTGATTGTGGCTCTTTCTTGATTTTCCAGCTGTGGTCATTCCCAGTTGCCTTCTTCCCACAGAATAGGGGTCTCAGCCCCTAACCCTCCATCCGTGGTCAGAGCACCATCTCCGGTGGGCCATCATGGGGTCGGCGGCACCTGAGGCTTCGCGGTCCCGGGCCTCAAGTCCACCCCTCACCCTGGCCCCCCTCCCGACCCTTGATGTGCACTTACTCTTCTCAGTCCTTGCTGAGGACTTGTCCCACACTTGGTGTCTGCGCGCCCGTGGGCTTTCCCGGGCCTTAGTATCTGCAATCTGTCCCCTGTCCTGGGATGACCCATCACTGTCCTGTGACTGCTTCCCCGGGCTTCTGTCCTACACCGGAATCCCTTTTCCTGGAAGCCATGTCTTTCTCCTTCCTGGCTTTCGGTCACCTTTCCTGTCCACCCACTTCCTCAGAAAAGACACAAGGAAGGCAGACCTTTGGGGAATTTGTCTGCTTTCTGGTTGCAGATTGGCCGTGAAGGGCCACTCTGCTGTCCTCTGGTGCCTCCCTTTCTCATTCCCTTCTTGGTATGTGGCCTGCCCCACCCCAAGGTTTTAGGATCCTCTCCTAGTCCTCAGGTTGGAAAGTTTCCTGCTCATGTGTGGCCTCAGCAGAGCCTGGTGGGTCCAGCCCCTCCTCCTTGTCTGGGGGGCCGGCTGTGGGCCCACCGGGAGGCTTCCACCTCTCCATGCAAAGCAGGATGCCCCCACCCGCAAGCTGCCCTCCCTGTGCTCGCCCTGCAGCCTCAGCTGCAGTGGTCCTGGCCACATACAGCCTGGGGGGCACCTGGCTTGGTGGCTGAGGGAGGCCAGGGCATGCATGGGCAACCAGCTGGATCCCCAGGCAGGGCTGGGGCTGGGAACCCGAGTGTCTGGGTTAGCAGCAGGAAGGCTAGGGCAGGAAGGAGGCTCCAGGGGTGTCCCCAAACCCTGGGCTGAAGTCACCTTCCAATCCCAGCCAGCTGCATTACTCATGGCCAGCAGAGTGGCCTGAAACCCAACCCTGAAGCTCCAGTTCCCTCTGCAGGCAGGGAAGGCGAGGCAGGCAAAGGCGAGGTCAGAAACCAGGGTGGGGGGGGAGGGGTGCTGCCCTGCGGTCACCCAGCCAGGGCTCTGCCTTCTCCATCCAGGGGAGGCTTCTGGCCTCTGGCTTCTCTGCCCTGGCTGTGGGTCACCTGTGAGGTCATTTCGGATGCCGCCTCCCCTGGAAGCCTTCCTTTTTGGCCGCTGTTCCTCCACCTTCCCAGGCCCTTGTGATTGAGCCATGTGGCCAGCCTGGTGTCTGTGCATCCCTCTCCACACCCCCAAGGGCAAATTCTGGGCAGATCCCTAGCCGCTGGACTTGGGAATGCCCCCTCATCCATGGATGCCCACCCCCAGCAAGATCACCACCCCTTTCCCAATCTGGACCGCCCCTTCCCACCTCCACCCCGAGGCTTCCGGCATGCCTGGCCCGATGCCAGGTGTCCCCAGCGGATAGGTGGTAGGATCTCTGGGCCTGCCGCTGAGGGCACATTGGACTGCTCCTGGGGCAGGTTGGGCATACAGTGGGGAGCCTCTGAGGAAGCCTGGCACAGGACCCCCAGCCACCCTGTGGATCCAGGGTCCCTGTGGAGCGAGACCGTCCGGGAGGGCCGGAACCTATAGCCAGAAGACCTGGCTGCAGCCTTGGCCCCCCTCCCTCCCTCCCGCAGCCCCTCTCAGCTTTGGAGCCCCCCTGCTTGCCCCTCCTCACCAAAACGTGTTATCTGTGATAAATATATTCCACTGTGGTCAAATGGATTTGATTGGGAAAACCTATTGGGCTGAATTTCATTGCTTTGAGAAAACAGAGTAAATGCGGGTTAGAATTAAATTCTATTTGTTTTAATAAAAATGTATTGGTGCAAGTGTTTTTTTAAAAAGGCCTCACTCCAGAGCCCTTCCCAGGTGCCCCCTTCTGCAGCTCTCAGCCCTCACCCAGCCATTTGCCTCCAGGTAATCCCCGACCCCCAGCACTCAGATAATCGGATAATTCCTAGCTGTGCTCCCTCTCCAGGAGCCTCGTCTGAGATGTCCCCATCACAGCCAAGGGCCACAGGATGCTCTGCTCAGGAGGACACACAGGATGAGGCCCCGAGGCCATCTAGACCCTCTGCAGCCTGACCCTAGCTGCCCATAGCATCCACCATGCCTGCTCCCCTCAGGCCCCACCCCACCCAGAGTCCTCTCCCCAAAAGACAATGCCAACATCTCCTCCAGGGCCTGGTAGGATGCCACCCCTCTGGGGATCCCCCCCCAACCCCCAAGGCTGCAGCACGCGGTCCCCCTACTCCTCTGCCCCTTCACCTTGCCCACAGCACCCAGCACAGGGCCACCCACAACAGCCAGGAGGGTGAGGGGTGGGTCCACTCCTGGGGACCCAGGACGCTGGCCTGGCCTCCCCAGGGGCAGAAAGAGTGCTCTGCCCAGGGGCCCCTCTCCACAGTGACCCCTCACGCGCCCCCCGGGGCTCCTGTGACCTCTGACTCCATCCTCCTTCAGGGAAGCCTCCTCAGCCCACCACCGGGGAGGAGAGGAGGCAGGAGATAAGGCTTCAGGGAGGCAGGCTCTGGGTCCAGGGAAACCCAGTCCCAAGCTCTGCCCTGCCCGCTGCCTGCCTGGCCCCCACCCCCATATTGGGGGCCTCACAGGTGCTCACAGACAAGTACCTTGCCCAGAATGGTGGGGGGCTGCTTCCCCTGGGCCCCTAGAGCCACCACACAGGAGGAAAGCCAATGATCTGGGACACTCACCCTTGTCCTATGGAGGTCCCCTACGGTCACGTGCTTGCTCCTTGTGCCCCTGCTTCCCCCACGTCCTCATAGACCCACCTGGGTGCGGCAGCTGGCCTGGACTAAGTAAGCTAAGGGGGACCCCGAGGGCCCAACATCCACACCCTGAAGGGGAGAGAGTGCCAGCCCCCACCCCACTGAGGTCAATCTGGGTGCTAGGCCCCTCACTGCATGAGTAGTTCTCGTCCCAGGGCCAGCTGGTTCAGGCGTGGGTCCCCCATGTGCACAAGGCAGGCCTGTGCACCTCTCCTTCCGGCCCAGAGAATGGCAACTGAGCTGGCCCGCCGGCTCTTCCGCCAGAAGCTTTCCCTGCTGGACCTTCCGGAAGCTTCCATGGGACACTGTGGCACCCACCCTGCCCACCCCCTGCACACTGCGTTTCTCTGTGGTGTGTCTTTCCAGCAGGGTCCTTGGCATGGGAGTCTGGAATTAAATTCTATTTTTTTTAATAAAAATGTATTGGTGCAAGTGTTTTTTTAAAAAGGCCTCACTCCAGAGCCCTTCCCAGGTGCCCCCTTCTGCAGCTCTCAGCCCTCACACCAGCCCTCACACCCTTCCAAGAGGAAGGGGGAGATTGTCTGAGGGCTGGGGGCCCAGAGAACAGACCCTATGGTGGGAGTCTGGGTGGGAACAAGCCCCCAGGAAAACAGGTGCGTTTCCCACTTTCTGCCAAGGAGACAAGGGGGATAGGGTTGAGAGTTCAACTGGGCCGCAGGAAGCTCGGAGCCGGAGAGAGGGGTCCTCGTGGAGCAGGGCAAGCACGCTCCCCATCTCTCTCATGAACACCTTCACCTCCGGCCCCTTTTGTGCCTACGTTTTGTATTTTTATCTCTAAGGATCTCCATCATCTTATCCTTCGGGTTTCCTGTACTTTATCTCAAAGCCTTATACCCCCCCACCCGGTCCTTGGGGCAAGCCCGGCTGGGGGGTGGCCAGGCGGGTGGCGCAGCACGCAGACGGTGCGGCCGGTGGGGCGGGGGCGGGGGATGCCAGGGGCAGGAAGGCCGGCGGGGGTGTGCGGGGGGCGCCCAGGGGGCGGCAGGCCGGCGGCTGGGGGCGCAGGGGACAGCGGCCCGGGCGGCGGACCCCAGCGCTCGACCTCGCGGCCCGGCCGCCCCGCCCCTCCTGGGGCCCCTCGCCGCGCATGCGCACTGGCCTCCGGGCCGCCGCCGCGCAGATGCCGGGAGACAGCTGCGCCCGCCCGCGCCGTTCCCACCTCGCCCCGCCCGCGCACGTCGGGACAGCCCCGGGCACCGGCGGTGGCAGCTCGGCGTGTCACCTCCCGTGCCACCCGCGCGGCGCAGCGGGCACGCGGCCCCTCCAGATGCGCAGAGCCCAGGGCCCCAGCGCGCTTCCTCGGCGGCGGGCGGCGCCATCTGACGCCCCCCCACCTCTGCAGCGCCACCCCGCCCGCGCCATCTGTCGGCCGTGGAGCCGCGCCAGGCCGGGGGGCCGGGACCCGGGAGCGTCCCCAGCCGCTCCCCGAGCCCGCCGTGCCCAGCACTGGGCGAGCCGGCGAAGCCCCTCTTGGTGCTGCGTGACGCCCCCGGGCAGGACCCGGGCGTGGGGAGAAGCCGGGGGAGGGGAGGGTGCGGAGGGGGGCGGGCCCCTGACCCCGCGTGGAGCCCGAGAAGAGCCACCTGGTTCCTGCTCCCCAGAAGTGTCCGTTCTGGGCCTTCTGAGCCCGGTTCAAGCACCAGTCCGTCCCCCACCGGTGCCCCTGCGTCCGGGCTGCCCCGTCCCCCACCCTCCCCCGTGCCGCCAGACTCCGCAGGTTGGTCCCTGAGGGCCTTTCACCTCCAGTTCGCAACCCCTGGCCTCTGGAGACCCCCCAGTGCCCCCCACACGCCCACAGCCCCACCTCAGGCAAAGCCCCTGAGCCCTGAGGGGCTTACCTTCCAGTGTTCACTCTGGGAGAGCCCTGCTCGGCCGCTTGGAGGGCTCCCCGTGCCCCCAGCCCCACCCCGCGCCGTCCTCACCATAAAACCAGGCCTTCAGCAGAACTCTAAGGGGCCTGACCCCACGTCAGTTCTACTCTCAACCCCTGGGAAGCTTGTCACCACCACCCACTTCCCAGAGGAGGAAAGCGCTGTCCTGCGGCAGGGCTCCCCTCCTCTCCTGCCCATTGGCTCCTTCAGAGACAGGAAGAGTAGACCCTCCCGCCCGGCTGGGATGGGGCCCCGGGGGGTGTGGGCTGGACAGGGATGGCTGAGGTCTCTGGGACAGACCCCAATCCAACAACTCCCACCCAGCCTCAGCCTTCCCTCTCTCCCCTTCCTATGGGGGAAGGGCCACTCAAAGGAGATGGGCTCAGATGGAGTGGGGGCCTGACCACCGTCACCTTCCTGTCAGGCCGCTGTGTCCAAGTCCCCTGTGGACAGCTCCACTACATGGAGTTGGGGAGGGAGAGCCAGAGTCCAGAGTGTGGTCACAGGCCAGGACCGTGGATAGGGGCGAGCACTCTGCCCTTGTGGCTGGGAGCCGTGGCCAATCCGGGCTGGTGGCCAGAGGCTCCGGGACACGGTCTTCCCTAAGAAGGCTGCGTGAGAAGTAGGCTCTCTGTTCCTGGACCGGCCCAAGTCACACTGGCTATCCTTTAGGGAGGGATGCTGAGCGGGAGACAGAGCGGCCAAAGACCTGTCTGAGGGGGGCAGAGAGGGACAAGAGAGGCATGGGCCCAGGGCCAGGGAATGCAGGGAGCAGAGCCCTAAATACAGGGGGCAAGGGGCAGGGCTGGCTGAGGCCGAGGGCCTCGAGGTGGGGGCCAGGCAGGGGGATGGAGAGAAGGCCAGCAAGGTGATTCGGGGAGGACGACGCAGAAGGATCAGAGAGAGCAGGAGTCTGTTGGGGAGGAGCAAGAGGAAGGGGGAGATGGTCTGAGGGCTGGGGGCCCAGAGAACAGACCCTATCAGGGGAGTGTGCTCACTGCCAAGGTTGCCCTTCACCCTCCTCCAGTCTCAATCAAGCTGCTAATTAGCATCCTGACCACTCAATTAATTAGACTGCATGTGCTTAATTATGACAGAGTACATTGGTGCGGGCGGGGCGGTGCCATCAGCCCCAACCCCCAGGCCCCCCAGGAGCCGAGGTTTATTGACCAGAAAAGACATATGAAAAGACCCTGGCCATCGGCAGTGGGGTGGGGTGGGGTGAGTAGAGGGGTAAGGGAGGCAGGCAAGAGACCCTCAGCCCTGTGTGTGTGTGTATGGAGGGGTGCTCCCACGTTCTCAGCCCAGTCCCCCCCAGGTCTCCACGGTTGAGTCCTCCCCACTCCACACTCTAGCCTTCGAGTTCCTACCTGTACCTGCCTTGTCCACAGACTGAGTTACCTGAAGTTGTCCCAGGCAGGTTGGGCGCATGGCCTGGATTCCCCCAGAGTGGAGGCCGCACTTTACCCCTTTTCTCTTGGATTCTGGAGCAAGTGTGTGTGAGTCTGCTCCTCCCTCTAGCCTCCGTCCTGGGCCCAGGTGTGCCGGGAGTGCTCCCCTCTTGCACGCCCTCTGCCCTGTCGGGCCGTGCTGGTCAATTCATTAAGTGGTCTTCCTGACCGCCAAACATGGTGGCCGGGCACAAGGCTCTCCTGGACAATCCCAGTCCCACAGATACCTCCCTGTTCACTGTGCTGTGGGCAAAAATAGTCAGTTTGGTACTTAATTTCCCTCAGAAATTCAGGAGGTCATGTCTTATCTCCCAACTAGATGATCATGAATCTAACAAGACCCTGCATCCACAGTAAGCACTGATGAATTAAGCAGTGGTGATCAGGGCGGTGGTGATAATGGTGGTGGTGGAGGTGATGATGGTGACGGTGGTGATGATGGTGGTGGAGGTGATGGTGGTGATGGAGGTGATGGTGATGATGGAGGTGATGGTGGTGGAGGTTATGGTGATGATGGAGGTGGTGGTGGAGGTGATGGTGATGATGGAGGTGAGGGTGGTGGAGGTGATGATGGAGGTGATGGTGGTGGAGGTGATGATGGAGGTGATGGTGATGGAGGTTATAGTGATGATGGAGGTGATGGTGGTGGAGGTGATGGTGGAGGTGATGGTGGTGGAGGTGATGGTGATGACGGAGGTGATGGTGGTGGAGGTTTTGGTGATGATGGAGGTGATGGTGGTGGAGGTGATGATGGAGGTGATGGTGGTGATGGAGGTGATGGTGGTGGAGGTGATGGTGATGATGGAGGTGATGGTGGTGGAGGTGATGGTGGTGCTGATGGTGATGGTGGAGGTGGTGGTGATGGGGGGCAAGAGGCCCTGCCTGGGGACACTCCTCACAGGCTTGAGTGGCACGTGTTGTGAACACCACTCAGCAAGTCTGAAGGAAGACCTCCTTGTCTGGGGAGGGCAGTGCAGGGTGCAGGCTCCTGGGCCGGGGAGGATGCTTGGTGGGGACTGGGGGTCCTTGTCAGAGACTCAGTGGGGTTCTGGGGCTCTTGTGTCTCCTGAGACCTGGGCCTGGCCTCACCGTCTGCTTAGGGAAACTTAGGGCAGAGCTCAGTCTGACCTCTGACCTGCACGTCCCAGGCACACAGGAGGGTCCTGCCGCTGTTGGGGACCCCACTGTCCTCTGTCCCGCTGGGGCTGGGCCTGGGCCTGGTAGATGACAGGGACCTGGGGGGACAGCATGGGGAGAGGACAGAGAGAGCGTCTATCCTGGGGAGTGGGAGTGGGAAAGAGGTGGGAGCTCTGGTGGGGACCAGAGGGCCTCCCAGGTGGGTCTGAGACACAGGAGGCTGGTGCAGCAGCCCCCAGATGTCTGCCCGAGACCACCCGCTCTGTGCCTATGCCCAGATGCAGCCAGAGCAGGGCCGGGAAGTTCCTGCTGGTGGAGCTCATGTCCCAGAAGACACAGAGGCCCTCACCCCACAACAGGCCCTTTGAGGGGTCACGGAGGGAAGTAGGCCCCATAAGCTCTGGAAAGCTAAGAGACTGGAGTCTTAGGCTCAGAGGCCTGCATTCCCCACATGGGAAGCCAAGGACACTGCCTGCGCCAGAGGGTCACGGGCTGGGGGCTGGTCACGGGCGAGGGCAGGGCTACCTGGGCTGAGAGGGCCGAGGGCTGTGAACCACCACCCGCCCCCGGTGGTGGGCGCTGGGAGTCAGATACAATTACTCACTCAGTGTATCATAATTACTGCAAATAGCCCATTAAAGAGAAATTATCATCAATATGATATTAGCAGACAGCAGGGGAAATGAAGAAGGGAAAGTGCTTATTCTCCCATTGTCCCCTTAATGGGGACAGGCGATGGGGAGGCAGGGGCACTCCTATTCATTGGTCTCACCCCCTCCCCCCTGCCTGCAGGCCCTGTGGCCACAGCCTGGGATTGGGATTGGGCCTCACCCCCGCCCAGCTGGGGGAGGCTCTGGTGGCCTTGCCCTCCCACCCTCACCCCTAGCCCCCGGGCTGCCCTGGGGAAAGTGCTGGACCAGGAGGGCGTCTGGGCTTTGCCTGTGCTGGGTCCTGGAGAGACACCCAAGCCCCTTCAAATCCCAGGAGCACAGACTTCTGTTGGACATGGCAGTGGGGGCACCGCCACCAAAGTGACGGAGAAGGAACAGAGAGAAGTGCGGTGTGCGGGACAGACATGAAAGGACACACAGCGGTCAGCCCGGCCGTCTTGGGAACGGAGAGACCATGGTGGCTGAGGGACCTGCGGGGCCTGCTGGAGGGAGGGCCCCGCGCGGGCCTGGAGCGGGGAGCGGCTCACCCCTCTCACCCCTGCCGCCGGCCCACCCCCCAGGCCAGGCCCAGGCCAGGCCCAGGCCCGGCCGCCTCTGGTGGCAGCAGGTGGGACACAGACGTCATCGTCATCGTGGGGAAGAGGCGGCCGGAGGCGCGGGCCTCCAAGGGACAGTGGCTCGGGTGGCCCTCCAGGGGGCAGGCGAGCGGCAGGCGGGGAGCGAGGGTGTCAGGACCGCGAGAGCCACCCGGCGACCCGGAGGGAGCGCGGGGCCAGAGCCGGTCGGTGGCCGCTGGGTGGGAAAGGTCGCCGCAGGCGGGAGGGCCGAGGGCCGAGGCCAGCCTGTCTCCGCACCCCCTGCCAAGGGCCATTTCCGGGGTGCCCGTCAGGCTGCGCCAGGCACTGTCGACTGCTCGAGGCAGCAGCAGGGAAGACGCGCAGACCCTGCCCTCCTGGGGCCGGCATTCTGCAAGCAGGGGAGAAGAGAGCAGAGCAGTAGGGGTCCCCGATGGTGATACAGGTTTCTTAAAACCAGGGGTGCAGGACTTGAAGAGGGCTCTGAAGGGAGGCGGGAAGGGGAGAGGGGTAAGAAGGGGGTGTGCAGACCCCACCTGCGGGGTTGCTCCTCGGCTTCCTACAGCGCCCACCACGTTCACTGCCCATCGCCCAGCCTTCACAAGCCACCCACTGCGCGTCATCGCCCACCACCCTGCCCATCCAGCCAGCCCGGTTTCTGTCTGTCCAGCCAGCCAGCCAGCTCATATTTATTGTCCTCTGCTCACCCCAGGTGGCCGGCCCGGACCCTGGGTTTCAGCTGCTGCCCCGACAGTGGGGAGGCCCCTGGGCATGAACTGTGGACCGGGGCTAAAAGTCGTGCTTTCCCAGGGCATAATTTGGATATGGCTTAAGCGGCGCCCCGTCCACCCCCCAGGGTTTCTGAATCAGCTGAGTTCAGCTCCCCAAACTCGGCAGGAAGTGTTGAAGGGTGGGAGCAGACCTGTTCCCTGAGAGTAACCCCTGGTGCGCAGGTCTGTGCAGGGGCAGTGTGGGGACAGACCCAGACTGGAGGTGACTGGAGGAGCAGAGGCCTGGACAGCTCTGAGTGCCCCCTTCTGCGCCTCCTCCTCCCCTGCCCCCTCCTGCCAGGACCAGGAGCCCAAAGTTAAGCTCCTGCAAGGTGGTGGCCTCCAGAAATGTGGCCAAGATGTGTCTGGCTGTGGATGACGGGGCAACCTCCCGCCCCAAACTCTGCCCCAGTGCACTTGCGGAGCTGCCGGCTGCTCCATGTCCTCCCCTCCACGCAGAGCCTCCTCTTCCAGGAAGTCTTCCCAGACTGACAAAAGACTTGCCTTTTTTCATTTGTCCCCCACAAGGACCCCGTGTGGATGTGGGATTGGGCAGGGGGAGCGCACTGTCTTTTTCACAGGAGACAGGACTCAGCCCAGAGAAATGTACTCCCCACCTCCAGCTGGTGAGGGGCAGAGTGGGAGTGGGGTCCTGCCTGACTCCTGCCGCGTGAGCTGCCCCGTCTGTCCGCAGCCCTGGTGTGGGTGGGGTGGCGACTGAGTGGAGGAGCGCAGGGAGCTGGGGGAGGTGTCCCTCCAACCTGACCAGGCCCCCAGGCCCTGGCCTCTGCCCACTCCACACTGCCATGACCTACCTCCAAGGCAAGGCAGCCCCGACTGGGCTCCAGAGCAGGGAACACCAAGTCCTTTCCTGGCTGACTGCCCGGCGTGGAACCCTCCACACCACTCCTGCGCTCTCGGGTATTGTGGGGCTGGTGGGGTGTCCCCCACGCCTCCACAGAAGGGCCTGAGGGTCTGCCTCTGCTCTCCTCCAGCCTGGGAGGCTGGTGGGATGGAGGGACGGGTGCTAGACATCTAGGCAGGGGTGTGGAGGGAGGCTCTGGGGCCAAACTGAACCTCATGACACCCACAGGGGCAGGTTTTTTGTCACCCCCAGGCCACAAATGAGGAGGCTGAGGCCAGAATGGGGCAACCTTTGGCCCAGCTCCTACCCCAGGCAGCCCAGGTGGGGCACCCCCAGAACCCTAGTGAGCACCTGCCCTCAGCAGGAACAAGAGGGTGAAGGGCCAGTCCCCACCCCCGGCCTGCCACCGTCCACTCTATCCCTGAGCAAGCCCGGGGAGCAGGTCCTGTGACCCTCAGTCCCTGCTACAGCCGGGCCGACCCAGGGCTTGGCCTTGTCTCAGCCCCTGGGCAGGTGAGGGAGCCTCACTGCCAGGCCAGCCGCCTCCCTGCACGGTGGCCATGGCCCCGGCTCTCTCCCCAACAGCCTGTCCGTACAGAATTAGAGGCCCCTACCCTGTTCCCACCCCCCACTGGACCCTGTGGCCTCCCCAGATCCTCTGCCTCCCCCTGCCCTCCCCCTGCCCTCCCGGCGCCCTCTCCCCGACCCTCCTGCCTCCCTGCTCCCTCCTCCTGGCCCGGCCTCACTCTCTCCAGTGCGTGGGGCCGTCTCTGATTTACTCCATCATTTCCTTCTTTAACGTGCGGACCGGCTCTGCCCCCAGGGGCGCTGAGCTCCCGCGTGCCCCGCCCCCAGCAGCGGCCCCACAACGTCTCACACGCCGACACGCACATCTGGAAGCGCGGCCGCTCACACCCCCCGCCGACAGCAGTCACGTGTCCCGCCGCGCGAGGCCGAGCCCCCCCCCCCCCCCCCCCCGACTGCCGCGCACATAGAAACCCTCAGGCGGCTGAGTGCGCCTCCCGGCTCCCCGCGGCGGCCCAGCCCACCACCCCGCGTCCCCAAACTGTGGGGTCCCCCGAGGATGGGGAGGTTTCCGTGCTGGTGTGGCCCCGGGCGGTGGGGCTGGAGCTGGGGCGGAACGGGAGGGGTCTGCACGGCTCGCTGCTGGAGCCCGCGCTCCCTAGAGGAGCGGGAGACGCGGGGGCGGGAAGGGCTGACCTCGGGAGTTCAGGGTGCGAGGTGGAGTCAGGAAGGAAGGAAGGACATGGCTGGGACAGGGAGCAGAGAGTGCTAAGGCCACAGGGCCGGGGTCTGACCCCTCCAGATTTGGGGCTTGAGGGCCTTCAGGAGCCACAGGGGCCCCTGCCTGGAGTTGAGAGGGAGAGACCTGAGGCTTCCGGCCGTCTGTCCGGGGGAGACACTAGAGAGGGAGTCCGGGTGGGCCAGGGGCAGTGTGTTTAGGCTACGCCCCTACCTGGCCCCCAGGCATCCTCTGCTCCCTGGGCAGGAAGTGCCCTGCAGAGGGGGCCAGTCCCGGTCTCTGGAGTCCAGCGGGGCCGCACTGAGTGACCTCAGGCAAAATCCTGGGCTTCTCTGCACCCCAGCCCCCATCTGTACAAGGGGTCATCGCCGCCCCCAGGGCTACTCCCAGGAGGCCACCAGGTCCGCAGACCTGGCATCTGGCGCGTGCTTCCTGGTCCTTCTCTGAGGACAGGGTGCGCGGGAGGGCAGTAAGGGGACGACCAGCTGGAGGCAAGGAGAGGCCAGTCCCCTGGGAGCTAGGACCAGGCTGAAGTGATCCAAGGGGGAGGGAAGGGCCAGGGAGGTGGGGCGCCCCGGGGAAGAGCTGGAGGAGCCTGCCCCAGCGGGGACGGCCAAGGGAGCAGCGGGAGGATGGGCCCGGCCGCGGAGGCAAGTCCCAGGGCAGCGGAGGTGTGTCTGGGAAGGCAGCGGCCCAGGGACCGCGGGCAGTTGCCTTCCAGACTAGAATGGCTGACCTAGCTGGCCTCAGGACACCTAACCGGGGCGTTGGCAGGAAACGGCCCCAGGGTCAGGGAGGCCAGTGGAGGAGGTGACAAGACTCAGGGAGCGCCAGGACCCTCAGGGACAGCGGTAGGCCTGCGGCGCGTGGCCGGAATGCCCCGCCCCCTCCCCTGCCCCCGCCCGCCCCCCGCCGCGCCGCCACACCCACGGCCCGCCCCTCCCGCCCAGCCCTCCGGCCTCCAGGGGCTCGCGAGGGGCGGGGGGCGTCCCGCCGCTGGGCCAGCAGAGAGGCCGGGGCTCCGAGTGTGAAAGCCGACACCCCCGCTCCCCCGCCGCCAAGAAACCTGCCTCCTCCTGCCATCCCATCACCCCCAAAAAGAAAACTGTCTAGCTGTGGTCTCTACCCGCTGCCCCGTGGCCTGGATCTGAGTGCCCGAGAAATTCAGGTTCTCGGCCCACCCTGAGGCCCAGGGAATCTGCATTTTAGCAGGATTCGACAGCAGGGCACACGCCCTGAGAACATCCCTCCACCCCGGCCAACTCTCGGGGTGACGGTGCCGGGCCACTGAGCCTGGAGGCTTCCTGGAGGAGGGGGTGGAGAAGGGAAAGGACGGACGCGGAGAGGGAAGGGGAGGGGGTTCGGAGGGGGAGTGGCAGGTGGAGGCTGAGGGGGTGGAGGATAGAGGGAAGGGAGGAGGGGAGGAGGTGAGAGGGCAGGGAGGGGGAGGGGAGGGGGGGAGGAGGACCAGCGAGCAGCGGCCCTGGGGGAGTGGGCACTGGCGGAGCTCCGGGGGCACCAGGCCGGCCTCTCCCCCGCCGGTCGGTCGCCCCGCCCCCGGCCCCGCCCCCGGCCCCAGGCCGCCCTCCAGCGCCGCGGGCTCATTGGCGGTGACAGCAGCTGAGCGGTGTCACTGCGCCTTAGGCCGGCGCTGGGCCCGCCAACAACAAATTACTCGTCACTGCTCGGCTGGGGCCGGGCCGCGCGCGTGCGCGGAGGGTGGGCGTCCGTGCACGACCCCTCCTCCCCTGTCCGTCCAGCGGGTGTTGCAGCCAGAGCAGCCCGCAGGGCTGGGGGCCCTTCCCTGTCCCCCGACCCTCCCCTCAAATGCGAGGGACAACCCAGCTTGTCACCTCTGTGGCTGGCTCAAAGCTCCCACTTGCTTGCCTCCCACCTCCCGGCAGACGGCCGCCCTCGCCCGGCCCAGCTGAGGGGACACCCAGCCTCCCACCTCTGACCCGCCTCTCCCCAGCCCTCCCAGGCTGGTCCCCGGGAAGTGTCCTGTGGCTCCTGCGGGGGCTCGGGCTCGAAGCACCCTCTCTAGCTGGTGGGAGGGTCGCTACCCTGCTCCCCTACCTGATGACCCTGCAGTGTGGGCCCAGCCAAGCCCGCTCCCTATGGCCCGCATTCCCACCTGCCCCTTCCCTGCTCAGAAGCGCTCCCGGGCGCAGTCCGCTCCAGACCACTCCTCCCCTGCTTCCCACCGCCCTTGCCGGGTCCCTCCACCTGTTCTTCCCCGGTCTCACCTCCTCCAGGCACCAGGGCTGGGTCTCTGCACCCCCCCCAAGCTCCCACTCTGCAGGCCTCCACCCTTGGCTGCAGCCCACCAGAACGGCCCTGTTTGTCAAACTCCTGTTCTGTCCCTGCCTCCTGGAATGGGCACACACTAGGTGCTTAATCAATAGTTTTGAGTGAATGAAAGAGCCCCCTCCCACTGTCATGGCCAACTGTCCTGGAGCCGGGGGCAGTGGGGTGGGGGTGGGGGTCCCTGTGGGGGCCAGTGGGGGCTGGGCTTGAATCTGGGAGAGGAGGGGCCCCCAGGCCTCCCTCCCGGCACCCCCATGGGCCTCCCTGGTCCGTGGCTGGACTCCAGGGCTCAGGAACTGCTGAGCATGCAGCTGGGCCCAGGAAGTGACAGAGCTGGTCTTGCAGCCAGAGCAGCCCGCAGGGCTGGGGGCCCTTCCCTGTCCCCGACCCTCCCCTCAAATGCGAGGGACAACCCAGCTTGTCACCTCTGTGGCTGGCTCAAAGCTCCCACTTGCTTGCTTCCCAGAGCAGCTAGAGAGGAGGAGTCCCAGGCTCTACTGGGGTCTGGGCACAGGCTGGTTTCTTCCTGCGGCTCACACTGCCCCAAGTCCCCAGACCCTGGGCCGGACAGTCCCATGCGTGGCCACAGACAAGGGGTGGTTTGACATTCCTTGGGACCCAGAAGGGGCCATCAGCCCCAGGCTCCAGGCCCTGCCTAGTAGTCGGGTCCCAGAGCCCCGTGCCCCTGTCCGCAGGCGGGCCCGCTGAGCCCTTCCAGGCCACCACATCGGCCCCCCCAGGCTGCACCCAGGACCCACTGAGTGAATGAGCCCTGGGCACGGAGCCTCCAACCCAGCGCAATTGGTAAAGGGCCCAACTGAGGCAGAGGCTGGGCTTTGTGTCACATCCGTGCCCAGGGGTTGGGTAGGCCTAGGGAAGGCCTCAGCTCTCAGTGCCACGTGGCAAGGAGCAAGGCCTCTGGGCCCTCACTGGTGGCATGGAGGAGCCAGCCTGGGACAGAGGTGGTAGCGTCCAGGGCAGGTGGCTGTGGGGTCTTGGGGTCAGGCAAAAACAAGCAGAGGGTGGCTGAGGGCGACACTTCCCTGGGGTGGCCCTGTCAGAGCCCACGAGACCACACAGCCAGGATAGGAGGTGCAGGGACCAGGACAGACAAAACCCACGGGGTCCCGGTGTACAGGTCACATGTGTGTGCGCTGTCCTTTGTGTGTGCGTCTGCGTGCTCCCACGCTTGTGTACCCGTGTGTGTGCATGTGGGAGGGGGTCGAGGTCTGTGTATTTGCACGTCTCAGTCTACGCACATGGCCATGTCTACACGCATACACGTGTCTGCTCCTGTCACCCAGACCTTTGCCTGCCTGCCTGCCTGTGTGCATCCTCACAGGGGAGGCCAGAAAGGGGACACCTTGGCCTTGCACTAGGCCACCCTAGGAGCCAGCTATAAATAGGAAACTGGGGGGGTGCCCTTCAGACAGTCACGGGCTGCAGAAGACAGGGCTAGGAGAGGCTGGGGGCTGCAGGCTGCAGACAGAAGTGGGGTGCCCCCAATACAGAGCAGCCCTGGGGCCCACCTAGGGCCAGCGGCTGGGAGCCGGATTCCTGGAACCCCTAACCAGCTGGAGGGCCAGGGGGCAGCTGTGTGATGCGTGTGCATGTTTGGGGTGTAGGGACCCTTGCGGGCGCAGAGGACAAAACTCAACTGGGTGCTCTGAGTGGGGGCTGGGGGCCTGGAATGGCGCTGCCCCAGAGGCCGCTGGGGCAGAGGTACAGCGAGGGTGGGGTGGGGTACGGTGCTGGGAGGGGTCTCCCGGGCCTCGGCCAGGAGCTGGGCGGCTTCGGCCCAGCCCTGGGAGTCGCTGCGAGTGCGGGGTGAAGCTGCTGCTGGTGAGGGCGTGGGAGAGTGGCCTGCGGCCAGGGACAGCTGCTGCGGTGGGGCGGCCACGCAGGGGACGAGTGTGGGGGGCTATGTCCAGTGCCCGCGGGTTCAGTGTGCATGGAGTGTGTGCATGTCTGTGTTCGTGATGAGGGTGCACACGTGAAGCATGTGGGTGAGGCCCTGTCCCTCCAGCGCAGCCCCTTCACGAGTCTCCCTCTGCTCCTCCTGACACCCTCTAGGCTGCCTGCACCTGCCTCGATGTCCCAGCCCACCGCTGCAGTATGCAAACCCAAACCCCCAGCTCCTTCCTTCCTCTGGCACTCAGCAGTGGACCAGCTCGCATACTGGTGAGTTTGCTACAGCTCCCCGGAGCTCTGGGCCAGGGAGGTCATTGGGGTCCCTGCTGGGGTCCCTGCCGGCCGGGCACAGAGAAGGGACTCTCAGACTGAATGAAGTAACCAAGGAATGAATGCCTGTGGGGTAGGGGGTGGGGTGCGAGGCGGGGCGGGGTTGGTGGAGGCCCCAAGGATGTACGATTCCATCAGAAAGATGTCTCCTGGGACCCCCGCGGGGAGGGCAGAGCATAGGCCGAGGGAGCCGAGTGGCTGAGGCGAGGGCGCCACCACGGCCCCCCTTGAACATCCAGGCCGAAGGTGTGGGTCACCCTTCTCAGGGGGCGCGGGGCTCAGGGGCTTAAGCCCGGGCACTGTGGTTACCCCCACCCCTGGCCCGCGCCCCGGGGCTGCCCTGCCAGCTTCCTCTCAGCCCTCCGGCCCAGGCGGCTCCAAGCTACCGCGGCTCCCACGCACCTGCGTGTCCTCCGCACTCACAGTCCCGCAGACACCCAGACGACCCTTTTTCTTGGCGGGTCCTCTGCCCAGCCCCAGCCCCAGCCTGACTGCTCAGCCCCTCCCGGGGAGCCCTGGCCCATTGGGGGCCCCTGCGCCCGCCAGGGGAGAGCCGAGCGGGGCCCGCGGACAGCGATTCGGGGGCCGGTGCGCACAGGAGAGCTTGGGAGCCGGACATGCTTTCCCCAAATGGGCTGTTTTCCCAGGAAAAGATCTGCCTCTAAACACAAAAAGTAGCGCTCCTCCTCCCTCCCTCCCTCCCACAATGACTTCCGGGTGTCCAAGCTCATTCTCTCCCAGGCAAAAGAAGGAAAGGGGCCAGGTGGGGGAGGAAGGAACGAAAGAGAGAGAAGGAGGGAAAACAGAAGATAGAACAGGACAGCGGCGCCAAGCCCAGCGCTGCGGAGAAACCCACCGAGGGCGGCAGCCGGGGGATGGCCGTGGTGGGGCCCAATCCAGGTTCTCGCGGGCTGCGCTCCGGGAGGCCTGGCGGGCTGGAGAGAGGGGGTGAGCGCAGCTCCCAGCCTACCACTGCCTCCTCAAAGAGACAGCCTCCGGGCCCCGCGGCCCCGTCTGGTCCTCGATGGGCCCGGCTGCCTGGTCCTCCAGCCTGCTTTCTCTGCCAGGAGGAAGACTCCCAGGTGGCTCTTCCGTGGCAACAGTGAAAACTAAGGTGTCCTTGTCAAAAACCAGCCAGCAGACCCTGCCCATACCCGAAAGGACACCCGCCGCCTCTGGTGATCCTCTTGAGTCCTCGGGGTCCCCTTACCGAGGCTGGCTGGGACCTGCTGGGCTGGCTGCCCCTGGTCGTGCTGCAGCCTCCCCACCTGGTCCTTGAGCTCATCCCCGCACCCCCCCATTTCTACTTCTCTCTGCACCAGCGTTTTTGCCCCCCAGATGTACAGCCTCTTGCTCCCCTCCTGAGGGCTCGAGATCTCAGCCCCTGGGTTTGGGGATTTTGCTCAAACCCCCACGGAGACCCAACCATCTTGTTACCAGTTTTATTCTAAAGCAAAAGGGGAGGCGGCAGCCCCCACCTTTTCTCTGGGTCAGACTGAGACGGTAAGACAAGCTCAGGCCACGCACTCAGAGAACGGCAGCCGTCCCAACCCCGAGGACGAGCCTTTGCTGTCTCCAGACCGAAAAGCAGCGCAGAGCTGGCCGGCCCGCGAAGCTCATCCCTTTAAATATGCACACCGCGGACCTTCACCAGCCTTGGTCCCATGGTCCCCTAAGTCCTGCAACTGCTCTGGGACCCTTTAGGGTGTGAGATTTCCAGAGGTCCTGCTCCTCCCTGGCGCCCCCGCAACCTGGTCTTGACCCTTTAGAAGACAGAAGCGGGGCCACCCCTTTTGGGGGGGGGACTGCGGGCTCAGAACTGGGGACAAGTACCAGCCACCAGCACACATGGGCCCTGCACGTGGCATCACCACCATCCCGCCTTAGAGGGAGCCTGGGGCCACCACCTTGAGGCCTTCCTCCCCACCAGGCGGCCAGGGAAGGTGCCTGCAGGTCCCACCAGCTGACCGCAGCCTTGTTTACAACTCTGATCAGGGCCTCTCCGGTGGCCCAGGTGGGTCACCCACAGCTAAGGCAGGGCCCTGGTCACGCATCTCCTTTTCTTTCTATTCGGGGAGAAACAGGGCAAAAATGAAAGCCACAGAAAAACCAACCAGGCTCCAGTGACTTTGGATCTAAACGGATTTATTTTGTGTTGTTTTTTTTTTCCCTTTCCTTGGCTTCATAGCAAATGAAAAAATTATCCAACAAAACCCAACAACACAGGAAAACTTTCAACGACTTAGAGCATCTCCTGCTCAGAGCGCTGGGCAGGAGCAGGCCTGGAAAGAGCACAGGACCCACTGGAGGCCAGGGGCCTGGCCGTCCTGCAGGGATCGGCTGGCCAGGGGCTGCGCTACCTTCCCTCCACTGGCCAGTCCAAAGAGCCACTGGGCTTTAAAAAAAAAAAAAAAAAAAGATTCCACAAACAAAACGAAACACAATTTAAATGAAAATAAAAACACTTTCTTCACTCGCCTCCATGCCAGGAGGTTCAGGCTGAAACCTCCTCTTAAAAAAAAAAAAATTTTTTTTTTGCTAGAAATACTGTGCATTACTTTTTTTTTTTCTTCCACTTCTCTTGAAGATTAAAATAAGATATATTTCCCCGGGAGTCATAAATACGATCTGGTGCATAGAGAAATAGCAGCAGGGGAGTCCGGGCCAGCCCCCACCCGCAGAGCGCGGCGACCCCCCCAACCCCCCTCCCCCCGTGAGTATAGTAGGGCAGCAGGACTGAACACAGCATAGATAATATTCCTTGGCTTCAATCTCTAGGGGACGCCGGTGGCAGGGTGGGGGGCAGGCGGGCAGGAGGGCAGGCAGGGACCGGACCCCTCCGGGCGAGCGACACATGCTGGGACACGCGGACGTCCGAGGGTGGACCCCGGCCGGGAGCGAGGGAGCTTCCTCCGGGGTTTTCTTTCCTAATCACCGAGCAAAATAAATAGAAATACTTCGAAAATAAGGTCGCTTTAAAAAGGAGTAGTAAAAACGGGCAAGGAAGGTGAGGCCGCGAGAAGGACGACGGACGGGGGAGAGGCGGGCGGGCGGCGTCGGGGCGGCGGAGCCCGCTGGCCGTATGTACAGGCGGGCGCCGGGGACAAGTTCGCTCCGGCTCGACCCCCCCGGGAAGCCCCCGCTCCGTGCGCAGAGGGGTCGCGGCCACGTCCGACGGCGAGCCGGGGCGGCGCGGGCCGAGCAGGGGCCTCCAGCCCGGCGCCTGCGGACCTTGCGGCGGGGCGCGCGGAGTCCGAGCGTCTGCCCGGCGGCGGCGCACCCTCGGGGCGGCCGCTCACAGGAAGAAGTCGGGTGCGCCCTTGGCCCCGCCGGGCCCGGCCTGCGGCGGCGAGGACTCCCGCGGGAACCCCGCCCCGCCCGCGCCCCCGGGGCCACCCCGGCCCGCCAGCTTCTCGTATTTCTCCTTGTACAGGTCCCGCTCCTTGGCCAGGCGCCCCACCTCCAGCTTCAGCTGCTCCACCTGGCTCTGGAGCTGGCACTTCTCGCTTTCCAGAATGTGCCGCTGCTGCACCCGCTTGAAGCGGCACGACTGCGCGTAGCCGCGGTTTTTGAGCGTGCGCCGCTTCTGCTTCAGCCGGGTGACCTCCTCCTTACTGAAGCCGCGGAGCTGCCGGTTCAGCTCGCGCACCGACATGGACACCAGCTGGTCGTCGGAGAAGCGCTCCTCCAGGCGCACGTGGTGGCCCGCGCCGCCGCCGCCGTGGTGCGGGTGGTGGTGGTGGTGGTGGTGGTGGGCGGCGTGGTGGTGGTGGGCGGCGTGGTGCACGCCGTGATGGTGGCCGGCGCCCATGTCGTCCGCGCCGCCGCCGCCCCCGAAGCCCTGGCTCCGGAAAGCCTCGTAGGCCGCGGCGGCCGCCGGGTGGTGCGCGCCGTGGTGCCCGGCGTGCTGGCCGCTGCCGATGAGCGCCTCCACCGCGTCCTCGGGCGTCAGGTTGAGCGCCTCGGGGTTGAGGTGGTGCTGGTAGCCGCTCATCCAGTACAGATCCTCCAGCGCCGGCTTCCCCGAGGCGCCCCCGACGGCGCCCGGGCCTCCGCTCGTCGGCCCCGGGGTGGCCCCGGCCTGCGCCGCGCTGCCGCCGCCGCCCCCCGCGCCGCCGCCGCCGCCGGTGCCCGGGCTGGGCGCGCAGAAGCTGGGCGAGGAGGGAACAGAAGAGCAGGGCGTGCTGAGCGGCGTCGAGGACAGCGAGCCGGGCGGCAGGCGGTGGCAGAAGCGCTCGGCCTCGGGCGGTTCCTTCTTCACCTCGAACTTCATCAGGTCGAAGTCGTTGACGTATTCGATGGCCAGCGGGCTGCTGGGCAGCTCGGCGCCCATCGCCAGCTCCGCGGCCATCGCCCGGGACCCCGGCCCCGCCGCCGCACCCGGCTGCGCCCCGACGGGAGGCGGGGGGGGGGAGCCGCGGGCCTCTGCCCCCCTTCACTCCCCACGGGCGGCGGGTCTCGGCGAGGGGGCGGCGCCCAGACGCGCGGGGAAAAGTTTCGCGCGGCCAACTTAGGGGCGGGGGGAGGCCGCCGGTCGGGGCTCTCCGGCGGCCCCGGCCGCACCCCGGGGGGCGCAGGCCGGCCGCGCTCCCTGTCCCCTCGTCGGCGGCCTGGCGGGTGGCCGGGCGGGTGGCAGTGAGGCCGCCGCCTCGGGCTGCTCGGGCTCCCCGCGCTCCGCCCGCGTCCAACCGGCCCCGCCTCCACGGCCGACCGCCGCGCCGCGCGCTCCCCTTTATAGAGCAGGGCGCTCGGGCCCGCCTCCCTGGGAGGGGCGCGAGCCCCCAGGCCAATCGGAGCCCCAGACCCGCCGCCCTCATTTGCCTATCCCCATGGCAACCCGGAGCCCAGCTGTCAATCTCCTGCGGGGAACAGCTGTGGGAAGGGGAGATGACGGGCAGCCCGCGAGCGGAGGGGGCAGGGCCCTCTGGTGGCCGCCGCGGGGGACTGCACGCGCGGAGGGCGCGGGGCAGAGGGGTGCGGAGGACGCACGGCGCGGGGGGCACGGAGTCCGGCCTGCGGCCTCCAGGGCCCCGCGTCCGCGACGGGGAGGCCGCAGAGTCTCGGGGAGCTGACGGGGCCCCTCGGTGCCTCGGTCTCCCCGCCGCCCGGCGGGCCGTGACCCCGCAGCCTCGCTAGCGCGGCGGCGCCGGGACCTTCCGGCCTGCCGACACCGGGGCCACGGCGCGGCCCGGTCGGGCGCGGCGAGGGGAGTGCCGGTTATTTTTAGCGCCGCGGTTCGGGCGGGTTCAGGAATTTAGTCAACAAAGTTGCTGGCACCTCCGTTCAGCGGCTCCACCGCGGGGCGCAGGTGGGGGGGGCGAAGCGCGCGGGCCGGCGGGGGCGGGCGCCGGGGAGCCGGGGCGGGGGGGCCGAGGGGCGCGCACGACTGTGCAGGGGCGCGCTCCCGGAGCAGGGGGGCCCTGGACACGACCCCTCCAGGGTGGACGGAGCTGGGAGGGGCCGCACCTTGCTTCAGCGTCACCCGGAGTGCTTGGGGCCCCCCACCCACCAATTTCTATACTGCTGTTATAGAACTTTTACAATTAACAAATTCAATCTTAAATATAACCGGCTGTGCATCCAAAGAAAATTCTGGAAGGACCTGGGCAGGAAGTCACTGGGGCAGCTTGTTTTTATCTTGTTCCAGGCATAAATGCCTATTATCTTATAATCACAAAAATTCATACAAGTGGGAGGGAAACCCCGTTTCCTAAGATGTCATAGGGTGGCCCAGCCCCGCTGTGCCAGGAGGGCACCACTCACCCCTTCCTCCTGCCCCCACAGCCCTCCCGGCCGGGCTCTGCTGGGCAGGCAGGGTCAGGCCCACCACGAGGACCCTCCTGCCCCTGCAGGGATGGCTCAGCCGGTGGCAGAAGCAAGGCCCCCGGCTGGCGCTTGGGCTCCAGGCTGCATGGGTTGCCAGTCGCATTGCAGGGTTTGGGGTTCCCTTTAAGGACCCCCACCCTGCGCTCAGAGGGAGGCCACACTCAGCCACCAAGTCTGGCTAAGTGGGGACAGGTCCCCCTACATCAGGCCCCCAAGTGTGATATTCAAGGATGCTGGGCCCTGCCTTCGATCACACGCAGATTCATTCATCTGGCACATAGCACTTCTTCATTTCCGCACCCACTCATTCATTCACTGCCCTGGGGAGGAGGCGGCCTGGGGCCAGGCACTAGCCTTGGGGCCGGACTAGCCAGCGGGCCTGCCCTCAGCTCTTGGCTGCTCCGGAGCCTCGGGTGCAGGAGACCCGGGGGAAGCCCACGACCCCCAGCCTCTTGCTGCTTGTATGGGGGGGCAGCAAAGCAAGGTTTACTGAGTGGGGTACAAAGCTCCCAGAGAGAGGGAAGCCGAGAGGTTTGCCCCTCTTGCTGCCTTCTCTTCTGCTCCCTGAGGCCTGGGGGGCCTCCTCAGGGCTCTTGCCAGTCAGGGGCCGGCAGGCTCGGGAGGGGTCACCCCTGCGGCGCTGGGCAGAGTGGGCGTGCTGGGCTTCTTGAGCCCAGGGAAGGTGCTGGCCTTTCCGGGCTCAGGTGGCAGGCTCCCAGCCCGCCTCCTTCCTCCTCAGCCGGGGCCGGGGAGCGGAGTCCGTGAGGACCCAGGGAAGGCGGACAGGCTTGCCGTGTGCCCTCAGCCAGAACAACGCCGTCCTCTGGGCTCCCTCAACTGCCCACGTGCAGCCAGGAGAGGAGCACCCCGATTCCGCGCTGCCCCAGAGAAGGTGCGTGCTCTTCCCGTGCAACCCCTGCATGCCAGTCAGTGCTTGAACCAACGGGATTCCACAGGGCCCACCCCGTGGCTCCTCATTAGATGCACCCCACAAATCTGTACTGAGTAGCTACGGCCTTGCCCTGGGGGCGTCTTCCATCAGGAAGGTGGCCCAGAGATCTCTGGTGGGAAACGAGCCCGCGGGAGCGTGAGGACATAATGCAGCTTTTCGTTAGGCGCCTGGGCTCTGTGTTGGGTGGGTCTGTCCCGGGCTTGGGACGGCTCGTCTCTGAGCCCCACCGCTGGGAGGACGTGGAGGCAGGGGCGACGGGCCGGCTGAGTCTAGCGACCTAACCCACGTTTACTACATCCCGCCCGGTGTCCGAGGCCTGAAGTCCCGCAGGCCTTGACCGCCGGCCCCCACCCCCGCCCTGCTCAGGGTCTCCTGGGCAGGTTCCTCAGGGAAGGGTGCCTGCAAGCTCGGTTGGTTGCTGGCAGGGCCGTTTCCCAGAGTCTGAGGAGCCCAGGCCCCGGCTGCCTGGGGGCTGGTGGACGCCCTGGGCTCCCCCGACCCTATGGCTGCCCCCCCTGGGCCGCAGGAGAGCCTTTGGAGGCTTACATCAGCGGGGGACAAAGTCAGCGGGGTTCTTGCCTGGAAGCAGGTCCCAGGTCCCGCCCTTCTCAGAGGGAGCCCCTGGAGCAGGTGAGAGGCCGGCAGGGGGCGGCGGGAGGGGCTGCCGGAGCTTGCTGCGGGCTGGGGGGGGCGCCCGCCACGCCAGCCGCCACCGGACAAGCACCAGCCGGCAGGAGGACGCCAGCCTGCCCGCACTTGTCCTGGGCCGCGCGCACTGCCCGGGGCTCCGGACCCTCGATGTTAATGGACGCTTCAGCAGAAAGTGTGCTGCACAGGGTCTGGACGGGTATTTTTGTCCAGTCCCCGCTGCTCAGCCCCCTGACAGGGTCCCACCCCCCCACACCCTTCCTGGGCTCAGTGACCACAGGGCCCGGTGCCCTCCCCACTTAGGGGGCTCATCTGCCCTTAAAATGAGGAGGCTGTGTGCCAGGCACACTCTGGGGGGTGCACACAGCCGGGGGGCACCTCCTTGGGGAAGGGCTTCGGGCTGGGAAGCCCATCGCACCAGGGGCTCTCTCCCAGTCCGCTCCCCCAGTCCTCCGGTGAGGCCAGGCCCACCCCGCCCCAGTCCTCGCCTCCCCCTCCTGCTCCCACAACAGGCACCTCACTTCACCCTGAGACTAAGGACCCCCAGCTTAGAGCTTAGACGTGGACCACGGCTCCGAGGTCTCCAAAGCCACCTGCCTGGGGCCCAGCCCCTCACCTCCAGCTCGGAGGGTCAGTGAAGTGTCTGCTCCCCGCTGCAGGGTCCGAGCGGGGCCACCAACCCTGCCACTCTGCTGACCACATGAACCCAGGCCTCAGCTGGACAGACATCCCCCCCCTGGCCACAGCAGGCAGCAGGAGAACTAGCGCGAGGGGCCCAGGGCCGGCCTGCTGCCCTCATATGGGGCTCCCCATCCTGTGCGGCCAATCTCTGGGAGTCCCCATAACCTGCCACGCCAGGGCAGTCCACGGAAGGGCACGGGCCTGGGGCCAGAGACGGTAGGCTCCAGGAGAGGGGGCAGCCCTTCCCCGGTCTGGAGGAGCCCATGCTGTGCTCTCTGCAAAGGCCAGAGGCTCTGCCTGGAATGCGTGTCCTCAGCCGGCATCTTGATTAGTCTGGGTTGGTGTGGACGCGACCAGCACCTTCATCCCCGAGGGTCTCTGCTGGCCTGCTCCTGGCACGAGAAGCCCAGAGTGACCAGTGGGCACACTCCGCTCAGAGCAACTGCCCCCCCTGCACCCCCGGCCTGCCCAGGAGCCCAGACTCTGACCAGGCAGAACCCGGGCCGACAAGGTCCCCAGATGGGTCCAGGAGCGTGGGGGAGCTGGGCCCAGGCCCAGAACAGGGCAGCCACTGGCCCAGCGTCTCGTGCTTCCCGGAGTGCCAGCCCTTCCCGAGCCTTCCCCCCTGGCCCACGCGGTCAGACCAGCTGCTTCTGGGCACTGGGCGGGCTGCGTGGCTCCAGAGCGGGCCGCGTGGCTCCAGAGCGGTCAGGAGACCCCAGCCAAGCTGGAGCGAGGGCCACGCTGGGAGGGGCCGCACCCCGGTAGCCGTTCAGCACGCAGTGGCCCGGCTGCCCAGCCACAGTGCCCACAGCTGCCCCGTCCGCAGCACGGGGTGCGTGTCCCCTTGTCCACTGGGAAGGGAAGAGCAGGGAGGCTGGAGGAGGTGAGGGCCTGAGATCAGGCTGGACTTAACAACTGTGTCTCCAGCCGTCTGTCCAGCTGTCCAGGCAGAGGAGGGAATTTATCCCCCCGTCCCTTCCCTCATCAAAGGTTCAACCTTAGTGGGGAGGTCACGGTGGGGGCCGAGAGGGAGCCCCGAGGGAGGAGGGGGCAGGAGACAGGGCAGCGGCCGGCGGCCCGAGCTCCGGCCCCGGGGACCGCCTGCCATGCCGCTTGCAGCCCCCAGCTGTGCAGCCCCCCACTGCTAGTGCTGTGCCCAGACTCTGAGCCCCCACCCTGTGCCATCGGCCCTGCTCGTCTGAGGGGGTAGGAAGGCTGGCCCACAGTGGGGACCCCACTGTTTACTGATGGGGAGTCCCTTTCTTTCCAGCCAGGCCTGACTCCAGAACCCACCATGCTGCCAAGTCAGCGGCAGCAGGGGCCGCGAGCACGCGTCTCAGGCCCCGGGGACGTCAGCGTGGGGTCCCGGACAGGGGGCAGCCGCCATCACAACTGACTGTGAACTCTCGTTCTGCTTCACCGGCCAGCTGCTGACACGGACACAGGCCAGGCCCCTCGCCGTGAACCGGCCCCGTCCTCACCGCGTCTGCGGCTGGACAGGGATGCCACCCCTCAGTCATGGACTGGCGGGGAGCGGGACCCCTCCCCACTGTCCGCTCCCCATCACGGCCTCGGGGCTGGAGTGTCTGCCCGTCCGAGTGTGGGCTGGGCCGAGGGGGGATCCGCTCCGGCCAGTGGGCCCCTCAAGGGCGTGGTGTGGGCTGAGGCCCTCACACACTGGCCAGCGCTGGCCCTTGCAAGCCGGGCCCACAAGGGACAGGCAGAGGAGGGACAGTGAGGCAGCAGACCCGACTCCAGGCTGAGACGCAGAGCTGGCGGCCAGCTGGGGAGGGAGGTGCGGGGACACACTCACGTGTGGAGTGACTGGGGGGGCGGTGAGGGGAAATCCCCAGAATGGCCCTGTGCCCCTTCCAATCCTTGGCCCCAGCCTCCCAGGGTCCCTGTCGGCCCAGCCACTGTCCCGAGACACCCAGAGGAGGGGCTGGGGACGGAACCCCAGCTTGGGGCCCCTGGCTCCAGCCTGTCGCACCCAACACGTCCCCAGGGTCCCCTCCTGGGCCCCTCCCCACCAAGCACGCGGGCTTGGCCACGGGGAGGAGGTCACCTCCAGCCCTCTGAGCCATTTCAGGGAGGCAGGGAGGAGGGCCGACATTCCTGCCCAGAGACCCTGTAGCCACCAGGGATCTGTGGCCAGGCCTTCTTCTTCCGTGGGGCACCCCTTGGAGGGGGTGCCTCGGGGTCTGTGGGCAGCACGTGTCCCTCCAAGCTGGTGCAGGCAGGGCTGGGCCGCGGTGTGACGGCGGGCAGAAGAGCCAAGCAGACACAGGACAGAACCTTTATTGCTGAACATAAAACACCCACCAGGGAGCCTGGCGGGAGTCCTGGGGGGAGGTGGGGGGTGCGTGGCGCTGCTGCTCACACCCACAGTGGGCACAGGCCTGGCTGGGAGCCCTGCCCGGCACCCCTCTGGGCTGGGGGGAGTGGGAGGAAGGTGGGTGTGCAGAGGGGCTGGCTGGGCAGAGCCCTGGGCACACACTGGTCACGGAAGGCTGAGGGCCAGGTGGGCAGAGCCACGGCCCCGGGGCTCCCGGGGGTGACTCGGCGGCAGGCGGCCTCTCCTCTGGGGCATGAGCCTTCTTCCTCTCCAGGAACGAGGGGCTGAGGTAGGCGCGGGCTGGCCCCCTGGGCCCTCACAGACGGGGTTTGATGTGCAGAGTTTTCCCTGTTCCGAGAGAGGCAAAGGTCAGGCGCCAGGAACCCCCCCCAGCCAAGGAGGAGCGCCCCTACTGCCGAAGCTTCCGGTTCAGGCTGGGGGAGACTCCTTCCAGCCCCCTGCCTGCGCTGGGGTCCAGGGAGTCACGGCAATCTGCTGGCGGGGCTATAAATACCAGGTGCTTGCCACCTGCACGCAGGCCCGACGACGCAGCCCACGCTCCCACGTGGAGCCAGGCTGCCAGACGCACACATGGACGCTCACCGTGCCTTCTGGCTCAGCAGCCGAGCGAGCAGCTGGCTGGGGAGGGGTGGAGGGACCTGGGTCCCTGTACAGAGGGACAGGGCCTAGGGGCAAGAGGGCCTGGGGGCAGGGACGGCTTCCCGCAGCAGAGCAGAGGGCCTGAGGACAGAAAGTCACGTCCAACGGGGGGTTCCTGCGCGGTGTACCCCACGCTCACGGGGCCTCAGTGCCTCTCCTCTGCTATGAATGCTCCAGGCCACCTCTCAGGCTGGCACCCCCGCTGACCACAGATGCCTCCACGTGGCTGCCCTGAGGCACGGCACCATCTACGTGTCCCCGTGAGCCTGCCTCTCCTCCTGGGTCCCCCACATCAGGACTGAGGACTCCAGTCACCTGCTCAGCCAAGGCTCCAGGTCCGCAGACTTCACGGCCTCTGCCTGCGGGCCGTGGCCCCTACTGGCTGGCTGCTGGCCTCCTGCCCCGGAGCCCTCCCAGGCCCACCTCCTCCTGCCCCACCAGCTCCCCATCCTGGCCCAGGTCAGGGGAGGGCCGAGCAGGAAATGAAGGCTGATGGAGGCTCCAAGGCCAGTGGAGCTCTCTGCAGCCTCCCCTGGGCCTTGTCCACCCTGCCAGCCTCCAGTGACCCTGGGGATGGCGGCCTCAGGGCCCCCCACCCCGCTCCCTCCCCACCGCTGAGGCCTGCCCGGATGGAAGGAGCTGGTGCCCTGGTCCCGGGCGGGCAGGTGGAGGGCCTGGCCGCAGCTCTGCGCCCTGAAGTCGGGGTACCCACAGGCCCGTCGTCCCGGCCCCTCGGAGGCAGGCGTCTGAGCATGCTCAGCGGAGCCATTAGAGAAGGCTGCAGCAAGCATCTTCCATTAACGTTACGACCGTGAAATATGACAATAAAATGATAGCCGTATGGTCGCAAATTTGCAGCCCGCCGAGCTGCGTGGGGTTTATCGTCACTCAAACGCGCGGAGAGCTGTAAAATGTTTACAGAAAGGGTCGTTTGCAGCCATAAAATCCTCTTTTCTCTCCTAAACAAGGCTGAGTGGAGCCATTTACCAAGCCCCAAATGTTCATCAGGGGAGAGGAAACATCTGTTCTCTCCAGGAGCGCGCGGTGATCTTCCAGAACAAATTAACAGAAATGGGTGCTTCCTAATTAAATCAGCCCTCGGCTGGGGTGGTCTGCGCAGCGGCGCGGCTGCGCTCACACCTCGGCCAGCTCTGCCCCGGTGGGCGGGGGGTGCGCACCTGCCAGTGGGGGACATGGCCCAGCAGCACCCGGCCCATGCTGGGCGCTCGTCAACCATCCAGGCCCCGCCTGGGAATTCTGACTCGGTGGGTCTGAGGTGGGCACTGGGGCCAAGCTGCCTACCTGAGTCCTTGGTTGGGGGGCTCCTGGGGGCCCGGGCCCTGGGCTGGCCTCCTGGGCTCGGCGAGGACTGCAGGGAGATGAAGGCAGGCAGCTTGGAGAGGCTGCTGGAGCCAGTCGCCGCCGAGGCAGCCTCCTGCTGGAGAGACAGCTCCTCCTGGTCCAAGGACAGGGAAGGGGAGGAGGGCGAGGGGGAGGGGGGGGAGGGGGAGGGCGAGGAGGGCGAGGGCAGGGGGGAGGAGGAGGAGAGCGGGGAGGAGGGCGGCTTGGATGACAGGGGAGAGCCCGAGGCTGCGGCTAACCCCCGTGGGGAGGAGGGAGGGGAGGCCGAGCCAGCAGCCACGGAGGTAGGGGAGCTGGGCGTCTGTCTGGTGGGGCGCTGGGCAGCCGAGGACTTCCTGCGGGAAAGGAAGGGGAGCAGAAGTGTGAGGGTGGGCGGCTGCTCGGCAGGGCTGGGGTCCAGAGGGCGCTAGCCGACCAGCTGTGCGGCACCTGTCCCAGCAGCCACGGGGCATCGCCACCCAGGTCTGAGGCCAGCCCTCGGTCCCAAAGACAGGCTGGTGACAACATGGGGCCTCTGGCCTGAGGCAGCCGGGGTGAGCCTGACCAGCGAGCCCCAGCTCCACACTGACCCTGTTCTCACCTGCCAGGGAGCCCACTCACAGGACAGGTGAGCACAAAGGGGGGCCCCAGCCATGAGCACCACCCAGGATCCTCCCTTTCCTGGGGAGTGGGAGTGGGGTAGCTGAGAAGCCCCCACCTTCCTCCATGGGGCAGGGACTGGGCAGTCCCACATAGGCCGCTCTGAGCCAAGGATGTCCTCAGCTCCGTCCAGCCTGGGGACGTGGGGTAGGGCGCCTCTGGAGGTCACTGATCCTCAACTTTGAACTGAGGTTTCTTTTTGGGTCTGAAGCCTTAAGAGCTGGGAAGGGGCCTAGAGGCTCCCGCGGAGGGTCCCGAGGGACGGCTTCCGGCCCACCCCCAGAGCTTACACTCGCAGCCCCCGCTGTCCCCGTCACCTGGGTCCGTGGCTGGAGGAGGCCTTGCTCCTGGGGGGCGCACTGCCGGGCTCCGGGGCGGGGGCTGCCCGCCGGCCGAGGCGCGTCTGGCCTCGGTGCAGCAGCTGACACTGGGCGCCCCGGGGGCAGAGGCCCCTGCGCGAGAAGTCAGGGCACAGCAGTGTGTGCTTCTTCTTGCACTGGGGGGAGAAGAGGTGCAGCTGGGGGAGCCCGTCAAGGCCCCTGTCCCGTGTGGGCGGGCCCTGCCTGCTCTGCCCCCCCGGGGCTCAGGCCCCCAGGCCAGAGCGGCCTGCACTGCAACCATCCAAGCCCCCGAGCCATGAGAAGCATGAGGGCCAGCACCCTGGGCCTGGACGGAAGGCAGGGACCGAGGCTGGCCTGGGGGTCTCGCTCGGCTGGGTTGGGGATTCCTGGGGCACTAATCCCCCCTCCTGACTGCAGAAGATGGGGATGTGGGGGGAGGCTCAATGCCTGGGGGGCCTTACTGCATGGGGTTTAGGCTACAAGCCCAGGGGTGCCCAGGTCGGCCGAGGCCAGCGCACACCCGATCCACCACACCTGTCATGGTGGCTAATTATACCCAGTTTGGGGCGCGCCGTCCAGCAGGTGCTCGGGGCAACACGAGGCCTCAGCTCTGCCCACCAGGCCCACAGGGAACCATGAAGCTCTGACCATGGCCTGCCTTTCCTTGGCCCACCCGCTTCCAGGGGCGGGAGCCATCGGGAGTGATGGGCCCAACTCTCCAGGCCTGCTCTGCACCTACTTCCTGCCTGAGGCCCTTCCAGGGGAGGGGTGTTCTGATCTCTACCCGCCCCTGCAGCTGGCTTAGCGGGCATGACCTGGGAGAGTCGGAATGTAGCAACTGCCCCTCATGTTGACCAGGCGGCAGGAGAGACACAGTCCCGAACAAGTAGCGCTGCAGAGTCCCCGCCAATCCCACCCAGAACGGAGGTGAAAACCACCCTGGGCTGCAGCGCTCACAGAGGACACGGGGGGCCCTGCACTGGCTGAACTGCTTGGAAATATGTGGCTACGGCCTCAAAGCCGTACCTGCCGAGCCCGAAACCTCCCTCCTGGGAGCCGGTCCCCAGGGCCCCGGTCTCGGCATGAAGAGCCTGGCTGAGGACCCCACAGAGCGTGTGCCCATTCTTGGAGCAGAATCTGGGCACCAGCCCCATTCTTGGCCTCACACCTGCCCCCCAGCAGGGGAAGCCCCTCACACCAGTATTGGGAGCTGGTGTGGAGATGGGAGCAGGCTGGAACTGGCAGAGCCATCTGGGCAGGCTGCAGGACCCCTGAACACCCACGGCACCCCGTCAGCTTGTCCCTGTGGTGGGGCCGCACCCACCCCTGCCCCACGAGAAAGCTAATGCTTGCTCACTTGCTCATTCCCCATGCCCTCCACACCGAGTTGAAGCCTCATGAGGCCCGCTCTAAGAGCAGGAGAGTCCAGAGGGTGGGGTCTGCTGGGGAGGGAGGGCAACTGTGGGGGGGGGGTGGAGGGGACAGGAAGGGTCTCTGCGTGGAGAGGGCCTGGCACCGGACAAGAGAAGCTATTTCCCTGGATGCCGAGTGCACACAGAGAGGCGGCCAGAGGGGCCGGGACCTGCGCTGTCCTGGGCAGTGGCCACCAGCCACGCGGCCACCCTGAGCCTCGGCGGCAGCATGCATCCACCACATCAGAGGAGGCTGGGCTCAGCAAGAAGGAAGAACGTAGAAGGCCACAGTTACGTTTCCTCCCTGATTGCACGTGGAAATGTGTGGCAGATTAAAATTCATTTTACCGCTTCTGTTTTTGCTTTTTTAAGGTGGCTACTAGAACACTTAAAATATCCCATGTGGCTCACATCCGGTGGACCTTCCTACTGGGCAGTGCTGGTCTGAGCTATAACCCTCCTCCCTAGGACAACCACACATCCAGGGTCGGATGTAAAGAATGTTCTCGAATCATCCAAGAGCTTTCAAGAAGGTCCAATGATGGCAGACGGCTACTCTCAGAAGCATACTGGACACAAACTGAGTCTCCAGTTCCAAGGCCTCACATCTTCACGTAGACTAGGCCCTCTGAGGAAAGAGCAAAGTCAAACCACCAAACAGAAGCCCCAGAAAACCCCCCAAACACCTGGAAATTAGCACAGACACTACTAAATAACTGCTAGGTCAAACAAGAACCAACGGAGAGAAGTCCTCAGGCTCTACTAGCGGAGCGGGCCGGCTCAGCAGGTGGGGGAACAGCAGAACGACCCACGCCAAGCAGAGGAAAATACAAGGCAAGAACAGAAACAAATGAAATGACAAAAGAACAGCAAAAACCAAGAGGGCAAAGAGTTAGTTCTTTGAAGATACTAGTAACTGTGTCTGATAAGACAAATCAGGAAATAAAGAGGGACACATAAGCGTTAGGAAGGACAAATGTGCCCTGACTGTTGGCACTGTGGAGAAACAGCCACCAGGGCAACGTAACCAACAACTTTAACGCCAACGAACCTGAAAACACAGATGAAACTGACAAATTCTAGAAACATCTGTCAACAAGAAAAACAAAACCCGAGTGAATATTCCTCTGACCATAAATGCATGTGAATCAGTAGTTCAGAAACAAAGCAAGCTGCAGCCCAGGGTCTTCCTGAGGTTCCAGCACATGTCCAGTAAGCCGGCCTTGCAGGAAGCGGTCCACGGCCGGGGGCAGAGAGGACGCTCCTCAACTCCGTTCCAGGGCTAGAGCAACCCTGAGAGCAAAACCTGAGCAGATGAGACCACAGAAGAGCACTCGGGCCGTTTTCAGTCACGCCTACACGAGGTGTGAGAGTCCCACAGGGCGTGGGGACACACGAGGCTGGGCTCCCTCAGGAATGCAAGGTTGGTTTAACTGAGAAAATCAACAAACAAATCAGCACACTGACAGACTACATGGGTGGAATCATAGCATCACCTCAACAGACACAAGAAGTGTTTAATTCAGCATTAATTCAAAGGTTAGCAGATTATTAATTGAATGGAACTTCCTTAGTTTAATATAAAGGGTTTCTTTTTTTTTAAAAGATTTATTTATTTATTTTAGAGAGCGTGTGAGTGGGGGGAGGGGGGAAGAAGCAGAGGCAGAGGAAGACAAGCAGACTTGGGCCTCGATCCCAGGACCCTGACCTGAGATCATGACCTGAGCCGAAACCAAGAGTCAGACACTCAACCAAGTGAGGCACCAGGTGCCCCAGTATAACGGGTTTCTTAACCTTCCAGAAAGCATCACTCGCAGTGGGGAAAGGTGGGAAGCCCACTACCATCACTACTTAGCACTGTGCTGGGGCCACAGCTGGGGCAGCAGCAAGAAAAGATAGAGAAAACGCATCTAAGCTCAAAGGAGGGGAAACGGCCATTATCTGCAAAAGATACATTTCTGCTTATGTAGCAAACTGAAGAGTCTGTGGATAAACCGTAGCAATCGCTAATACAGTTTAGCAAGGTTCCTGGAGACAAAATCAGTATAAAGAATTGCATGTCCATACACCAATGAACAGTGAGAAAATAAAATTTTGAAATACGTTATTTATAATAACAATAAAAATGACAGGAACAAATCTCATGGAGACAAAGAAGAACTTCAGTAAAAGGCATCGGAGGGGTGGCCTGGATAAGCAGAGTCAGATGCCCGCTCACAGTCAGAAAGACTCCCTGGAAAGATAGGGACCAATTCTCACCAGAGACCACGACTCAGGACAATCTCAATCAAATTTCCAACTTTTTAAAAAAGTTACATTGGATCTAAAATACAGTTCTGGGGGGCGCCTGGGTGGCTCAGTCGTTAAGCGTCTGCCTTCAGCTCAGGTCATGATCCCAGAGTCCTGGGATCGAGCCCCACATCGGGCTCCCTGCTGAGCGGGGAGCCCGCTTCTCCCTCTCCCTCGCTCCCCCTGCTTGTGTTCCTGCTCTCGCTCTCTGTCAAATAAATGAATAAAATCTTAAAAAAAATAAATAAAAAATAAATAAGATAAAATAAAATATAGTTCTGGAAGGATAAAGGGCAAAACAGCTGTGAAGAAGAACAAGGTGAAAGAATTTATTATTAGGAATTATCATGAAGCTCAAGGAATCCGGCAAGCACGGAAACGGCTCAAGGATACACACAGAGCAGAGCCGAGAGCCCCGACACAGAGCCACGTCCATGAACCCCAGGGGAAATGGGCCTTCCAATGCAAGGTGCTTGGGCAAAATGAAACTGGACCCCGATCTAACATCAGACACTTAGATCAAAGGAGACAGGCCCACGAGTGAAAGGCCAGCCTACGGGGCTTTTGGAAGGCCCTCCAAACTTTTGGAATGTGGCAGGATTTTTCATACAAGACACAAAGGTGCAAGCTGTAAAGAAAGATTGATAAAATAATTTCCATTAAAATTAAGAACTTCTGTTCTTCAAAAATAACACCACAAAGAAGGGAAAAAATAAACCACAAAGAAGATATCTGCCACTTATATGACTGACAAAAAGCTGATGTCCAGAATAGTTTATGTATTTTTATATTCATATTTTATACTTATAAATTCCCTGTGAATCAGCAAGAGAAAACCAACCTAGTGGAAAACTGTCCCCACTCTCACCTAAAGAAACCAACAAAACCCCAGGTATTTTTCAGAAGGAAAGGCCCAAAAGGTTTAAACACAGGGAAGGCATTTGGCCTCATTAAGTCCAGTAAAGGCAAATTAAAAAAAAATATAGTTATAGTAAAGTAACTTTTTGTCCTTCAATTGTTCAAAGAGAAAAAAAGAGGTTGAATGTCACCAAGTGTTGGCAAGAAAACTGGTCCACAAGTGTGAACGGGCATAAGCCACCTGAAAACTGCCTCCAGCGTCTACGACAGCAGACTGTCACCCCCCAGACCGGTGGCCTGCACCTTGCTAAAGACACGCGCTAATGCCCTGATCCCCACAGGCCTTCAGTGGAGCCCAAGATGCCAGCCTGCCCTCCATGAAGCACCAACCAGAGGGGTGAGGCCACGAGAGGCCAGGACCAACTGCAATGCCCACCTGTGCTTGCCCCCACAGCCACCGGGGCTCCCACGGTCCCACTTCCTTCCCAGGGCCCTTTCTCCACTGGCTGCTGGCTCCAGGCCAGCCAGTCTGCCAGGACTCAGGTGGGCCGTCTGCCTTTCCACAGTGCTCTCTCTTCCTTGGCCAGGAACAGGCCCAAATCTTCCATCTAGCTCGTCTACAGCAGCCTCCGATGTGGGTGCCATGTAGGGGCCCCTGGCCTTCCCACTCCTCCTGGGTCTCGCCGGCTCATCTCAGGCCAAACAGCAGCCTCCATCGCCACCTGTCCCTCCTGGGAGCCGGGTCCCACTTCTACTGCCAGCAACACCAGCAGGGTGGTTCATCAACGTCCCCTGTCCCCAGTGACTCACCAGCCTCCTTCCCACCATCCCACACCAAAGCTACCCTTTCCTGACCTTGGAGACAGTCTCGGACCCCCCGCCCCCGCTCCCCACCCCACCCCTCCTCTGACTGTGCCCAACCACTCTCCCTCTGAACATCCCCCCGGAGGCATCTATCCTTGTCCTCTCCTGCGGTCATTTGGGCCAAGGCCTCATTCAGTCATTCACTCCAAAATGGTAACCAAATCCAATGCGCCGCCCCAGAACAGAAAATGGAAATTAGTGGGAAACCAGACAGAGTGCAGACAGGGCCTGGAGTCAGGCTGGCAGGAATGCACCCATGCTGCTCTTCCGGTTTTGATGGTTAGCCTGCTGCTGGTGGGGGCCGTTCACAGCAGGGGCTGGGGGAGGCGTGTGTGGGGATTCTGCACTAGCTTGCAACTTTTAAGTGAATCCACAATTATTACAAACAACAAGTTTATTAAACACAATAAATGAGGAACACTGCCCGTGCCAGGCTCTACACGTAGTGAATAAGCCCCCGAGGAGGCAGCAAAGCAGGCAGCAGGGGGCACTGGGCACCACACAGGTGACGACCACAAGAAGGTTCTGTCAGAGACCTACGGACCCATGTGGCAGTGGATCCCCGTACTTCCTTCTGCTGAAGAAGCAACCTGGAAGTGTCCATAGGTGCAGATAAGGGGCAGTCCAGCCAGACACCTCGAAACACTGTGGCCCCACCCCACCCAGGCCAGCAAAGACTGGCTGGGGAGACCTGGCCCCTGGCGTCCCTTCCTGCCTCACTGGGCTGGTGCCAGAGGAGGCCCTAAAGATGCAGGAATGGGGGCCCCTTCCCCTCCCAGTCAGGGAAGGGAGTGGAGGCTTGGTGGGAAGTAAGTACCACCCACCCAGGAGGAGGAGGAGGGAAACCCTTCTTCAGGCGTCAGTGGAGGCCAAGCGGGGGCCTGGATTTCCACTTGGCAGGGATGAGGCTCCACCTCCACTCCTCCTACACCCAGGGTGTCACAGGACACCAGCCGCAACAGGAAGTTTAAGTAAGATCCAGATCCTCGGGCGCCTGGGTGGCTCAGATGGTTAAACGTCTGCCTTCAGCTCAGGTCATGATCTCAGGGTCCTGGGATCGAGTCCCACATCGGGCTCCCTGCTCCTTGGGAGCCTGCTTCTCCCTCTGCCTTTCTCTCTCGCTCTGTCTCTCATGAATAAATAAATAAAAAAAAAAAATCTTAAAAAAAAAAAAAAAAAAGATCCAGATCCTCATAACATAACAGCCAAAATGTCCAGGTTTCAATAAAAAGTGACTCATCATACCAGAAAAAGGTATAGACCTCAAACTGAATGGAATTCCACACAATCAGTGCTTGGCAGCATGAGGCAGCAGAGGTGTGGGAGTTCTCTGACAAAGATTTTAAAGGAGCACCATAAATGTGTTTATTTTATTTTATTTTTTATTTTTAAGATTCCATTTTTAAGTAATCTCTACACCCAACATGGGGCTCGAACTCACAACCCCAAGATCAGGAGTTTCACGCTCCACTGACTGAGCCCGCTAGGTGCCCCTATAAATGTGTTTCAACAAGCAATTAAAAATATGCTGGAAACAATGAAAACAGAAAGTCTCAACCAAGAAAAAGAAAATAAAGATAAAACCAAATGGAAATTTTAGAACTGAAAAGTACAATAACTGAAATAAAAAAACTCAGTGTATGGGCTCAACAGCAAAAGGGAGGTACCGAGGAAAGACTCCATGAGCTGGAAGGCAGAATAACAGAAATTAACCAATCTGATTTGACAGAGAGAGAAAACAGATTTTCTAACATGGAGAGTGCCTCAAGGACCTGTGGGAATACCACATTCATGCACTCAGAGCTGTGGAGGAGAGGAGAAAGAACACAAGAGTAATGGCTGAAAAGTCCCAAACTTGCCAAAAAACGTAAGCCTACAGATTCAAGAAGCTGAGTGAACCCAAAACAGTAAAAAGCAAAGAAATCCACCAAAAACTGTATCACAGTCAAACTTGTAAAAGCTACAGACCAATCCTCCAAACAGCCAGAGAGAAAGGACACTTTACCTGCGGGGGGAAAAGTTCAAATGACCATGGATTTCTCCTTAAGCACCATCAAGACCAGAGGAGGCGGTATAACATGTGCAAGTACTGAAAGGGAAGAACTATCAGCTCAGAAGCCCGTATTCAGCAAAAAATATCCTTCAAGAATGTGGGGAAATCCAGAGATTCTCAGATGAAGGAAAACCATGAGAATTTGTCACCAACAGACCTGCCCTAAAAATGGCTATAGTAAGTTCTCTAAACAGAAAGGAAATGATAAGAGACAAAGCCTTGGAACAACAGAAGGCAGACCAAGATGACCACAACATGGGTAAACATACCAGACTTTCCTTGAGTCTCCTAAATTATGTTTGATTATTGAAGCAAAAACTGTCAGTGTCTGTTGTGGTTTTAAATGTCTGTAGAGGGGAGATGTAAGGCAGGTACAGACGGGGAAGGGTAAAGGGACATAAAAGAAGGTGAGGTTTCTACACTTCACCTGAACTGGTAAATGACAACACCAGTGATAAGTTATGGGTGTACAACACAATGCTTAGTATGACCACTAAAAAAGCTATAGAAAGAGATACACACTCAAAAGCATGAACAGATAAGTCAAAACAAAATTCTAAAACTGTTCAAATAATGCATAAAAAGACAGAAATGAAAAAGAGAAAGAACGAACAAAACACAAACTAACAGAAGTCAAATTGCAGACTTAAGCCCTAACATAGCAATAATTACATTAAGTATAAATGGTCTAAATATACCAATTAAAAGACAGAGATTGACAAAGTAAGTTTTAAAACATGACCCAACTATCTGCTGTCTACAAGAAAGGTACTTAGAATATAGTGCAATAGGTAAGCTGAAAGCCAAAGGATGGAAAGAAGTTATATCATACAACGATCAGAAGAAAGCAGGAGTGGCCACATTAATACCACATAAAGCAGATGTCAGAGTAAAGAAAAATACAGCCAGAGAGGTACATTTTACACTGATAAAAAGGATCAATCCATCAAGAAGACCTAGCAATCCTAAATTTACATGCACAAAATAAGAGCTATGAAATACATGAAGTAAAAACTGATAGAAATGAATGGAGAAAGAAAGAAATCCAAAATTATAGGTGGTGACTTAAATACCCCTCTCTCAACAAGTGACTGAACAACTAAACAGAAAATCAGAAAGGATACAGAAAACTCAAAAATGCCTTTAAACAGCAAAATATAATCAACATTTATAAAACACTCCACTTTACTCAAGAGTGGAGTATATATTCTTTTCAAGTGCCCATAGAACATATACCAAGCATATCCTGGGCCATAAAACAAAGCCCAAGAAACTTAAAATAATTAAAATCATACAGAGTATATTCTTCATCATCATAGACTCAAACTAGAAATCAGTGACAGAAAGATAACAGGAAAATCTCCAAACATTTGGAAACCAAACAATAATCTGTGGATCAAAGAGAAAGTCTCAAAGGAGGGTGTGGGAGACAACAAACAAAAAAACAACCAGAACTAAATGAAAATACATCTCAAAATTTGTAGGATCCAGCTAACTAAATTCATACATAAAAGGAAAAATTTCAAATCCATAGTCTAAACTCCCACCTCAAGACCCTGGGGGGGAAAAAGAGCAAAATAAACCCAAAGCAACAGAAACAGTAATGATATGAGCAGAAATCAATAATAAAAAAAAAAAAAAACCAATAAGAGAAAAATCAATGAAACAAAGAGCTGGCCCTTTAAAAAGATCAATAATATTGACAAACCTCTAGCAAAACAAACAAAGAAAAAAGATAAAAGTCACAAATTTCCAGTATCAGGAATGAAACAGAGGTCACTACAGACCCTGCAGACATCAGAAGGATAATTAGGGCATACTTCAAACAATTCTACACACATAATTTTAACAACCTAGATGAGATGGGCCAATTCCTAGAAATACACAATCTGCCAAAACTGACTCAAGAAGAAAAAGAAACTCTGACTAGCTCTCTATATAGTAAGGAGACTGAATCAGTAATCAGAAACCTACCAATAAAGAGAAGCCCAAGACCAGAGGGCTTCACTGTTGAATTCTACTAAACATGTAAAGAAGAATGAACACCAATTCTTCTCAAATTCTTCCAAAAAACTGAAGCATAAGGAATCCTTCCTAACTCCAAATAGCCAAACAACCTGTGAGGCTAGCCTTACCCTGATACCAAAACCAGACAAAGATACTACAAGAAAAGAAACTATAGATCAAAATTCGTCATAGATATAGATGTAAAAATCATCAACAAAATACTAGAAAACTGAATTCAGCAATGGGATTTATTCTTAGAATGCAAGAATATTCAACATACAAAAATCAATCAACAGGGGCGCCTGGGTGGCTCAGTCGTTAAGCGTCTGCCTTCGGCTCAGGTCATGGTCCCAGGGTCCTGGGATCGAGCCCCGTGTTGGGCTCTCTGCTCAGCGGAAAGCCTGCTTCTCCCTCTCCCACTCCCCCTGCTTGTGTTCCCGCTTTCACTGTGTCTCTGTCAAAAAATAAATAAAACCTTTAAAAAAAAAAATCAATCAACATAACTGATTCAAGGTGATCAATATGACTGGCCACCTTAACAGAATGAAGGAAGAAGAAAACCACATGATCATCTCAATTAATGCAAAAAAGATCTGACAAGATTCAACACCTTTTATAATAAAAACACCAAATAAACTAGGAATAGAAAGGAACATCCTCAACAGGATAAAAATCATATGTGAAAAGCCCACAGCTAACATCACACTCAATGGTGAAAAACTGAAAGCTTTTCCTCTAAGATGAAGAACAAGGCAAGGATGCCCCCTTTTCCTACTTTTATTCAACATAGTACTAGAAATTCTAGTCAGAGTAATTAGGCTAAATAAATATTAAAAAATATATAAAATCTAAGTTTAAAAGGAAAAAATTATCTCTGTTAGTAGATAACATAATCTTATATATAAAAAACCCTAAAGAACCCACAAAAAAATTGTTAGAGCTAATATATGCAGTCAGCAAAATTCCAGAATATAAAATCAACACAAACACACAAAATCAACTTATTACTACACATTTGCAAAGAACAATCTAAAAAAGGAAATTAAAAAAAAAATTACATTTACAATAACATAAAAAAAATATAAGATACTTAAGAATAAATTTAACCAAGGAGGCAAAAGACTTACACACTAAAAACTACAAAACACTGCTGAAAGAAATCAATGAAGGTCTAAATAAAGGGAAAGACATCCCATGTTCATGGACTGGAAGACTTCCTATTATCAAGATGACAATACCATCCAGAGTGACCTCAGATTCAATGCAATCCCTACAAAAATCCCAAAGGCCCCTACCCCTGGTTTTGTTTTGTTTTTTTAAGAAAAAGCCCATCCTAAAATTCATATGGAATCTCAAATGACCCCAAATAGTCAAAATAATCTTGGAAAAGAAGAACAAAATTGAGGGATTTACATTTCCTGGTTTCAAAAACTTATTTATAAAGCTATCATAATCAAAATACTTGCTTAAGGACAGACATAGAGACCAGGGCAACAGAACACAGCACCCAGAAACGAACCACCATATGTATGGTGGACGGGCTTTCAACAAAGGAGCCATGACCATTCAGTGGGGGAAGCGCAGCCCTTCCGCAAATGGTGTTGGCCAAACTGTCTGCCCACACACAGGAGACTGACGCTGGGCCCTCATCTCATACCACATACGAAAACTGACTCAAAATGGACCAAAGACCTAAACTTAAGAACTGAAACTATTAAACTCTTACAAGAAAACACAGGGAAAAGCTTCGCTGACATTGGGTTGGACAAGTATTTCTTGGATATAACACCCAAAGCACATGCAATAGAAAAAAACGGAAAAATTGTACTTAATGAAAAACTCTCATGCATCAAAGTGCAGTGTCAGGAGAATGGAAAGACAGAACGGGAGGAAAGAGTCATACATCCTATCCTGACAAGGGTTTAATTTCCAGGACACATAAAGAAGTCTTATGACTCAGGGGCGCCTGGGTGGCTCAGTTGGTTGAGTGTCTGACTTCAGCTCAGGTCATGATCTCAGGGTCCCTGTCGGGCTCCTTGCTCAGTGGGGAGTCTGCTTCTCCCTCTCCCTCTGCCTGCCGCTCTGCCTACTTGTTCTCTCTCTCTGTCAAATGAGTAAATAAAATCTTAAAAAAAAAAAAAGAAGTCTTATGACCCACCAACAAAACACCCCCAAACAACCACATTCAAAAAGGGGCAAAGGAGGTGAACAGATATTTGTGCAAAGAAAATGTACCGATGACCGGGGCATCTGGGTGGCTCAGTTGTTAGGCGTCTGCCATCAGCTCAGGTCATGGTCCCAGGGTCCTGGGATCAAGCTCCGCATCGGGCTCCCTGCTCCGCAGGAAGCCTGCTTCTCCCTCTCCCAGTCCCCCTGCTTGTGTTCCCTCTCTCTCTGTGTCTCTCTCTGTCAAATAAATAAATTAAATCTTTTAAAAAAAATCTTTAAAAAAAAAGATGTACCGATGATCAACAAGGACACGAAAAGGTGCTCCACATCCTTAGTCTTTAGGGAGATGCAAGCTGAAACAACTAGATCCTCACTAGGACGGCTATTAAAAGAAATGGGGGGAGGGATCACAAAGCCTCAGTGAGGACGTGAAGAGACCAGAACCCTTATAAGCTATTGGTAGGAACGTAAAATAGTACAACCATTATGGAAAACAGTGTGGCGGTTCCTCAAAAAGCTCAGCCTAGAATCACCAGATAGTCCGGCAGTCCCGCTCCTGGTTACCCACCCAGAGGCAGGGACAGCAGGCACTCCAAGCGAGGCCGACACGACCACGTCCACAAAGCAGCGTGAGCTACGGACCCGGAAGGTACAACCCAAGCGTCCACCAGAGTGTGGCCCGGATGTAAATGGGATGTTACTCGGCCCTAAAAGGAGCGAGGGACAAACTACCATGGGGACGAGAGCCGACAACATGCTGGGTGAGAGAAGCCAGACACAAAAGCGCAGACCCTGTCTGATTCTACTGCTATTAAATATCTACCAAGAGGCAAGTCCACGGACACAAAATGCAGATCAGCGGTGCCCAAGGTTGAGAAGGGGTCGTGGGGCGTTATCCCCGAATGCTTAACGCTTCTGTTTGGGGTGATGAAGAAGTTCTGGAAATAGACAGTGGTGGTGGCCATGCAACACCGTGAGTGCGATTAATACCACTGTGTGGTACAGACAGGAGCGGCAGATGCCGGGCGCTGGGGGCCTAGTCAGCTGAGCGTCTGCCTTCGGCTCAGGTCATGATCCCAGGGTCCCTGTCGGGCTCCCTGCTCAGCGGGGAGCCTGCTTCTCCCTCTGCCTCTGCCGCTCCCTGCCTTGTGCTCTCTCTCTCTCTCTCTCAAATAAATAAATAAAATCTTTAAAAAAGAAAAATAGCAAATTTTACATTATACTTATTTTACCACAATTAAAAAATTTAATAATGTAATGCACCAAAAATCATCCTAACATACACTTAAACAGGTGAATTGTAGGCTATGTGAATTATAGCTCAATAAATCTTTTTTTTAAGATTTTTTATTTATTTGACAGAGACACAGCGAGAGAGGGAACACAAGCAGGGGGAGTGGGAGAGGGAGAAGCAGGCTTCCCGCTGAGCAGGGAGCCCGATGCGGGGCTCGATCCCAGGACGCTGGGATCATGACCTGAGCCGAAGGCAGACGCTTAACGACTGAGCCACCCAGGCGCCCCTGTTTTTTTTTTTTAAAGATTTTATTTAAAAAATTTTTTTTCAAAAAAGATTTGAGAGAGAGAGTGGGAGAGAAGGAGCAGGGGAGGGGCGGAGGGAGAGAGAAACTCAAGCAGACTCCTTACTGGAGCCTGATACGGGGGCTCCATCCCACGACCCTGAGATCCTGACCTGAGCCAAAATCAAGAGTCAGACGCTCAACTGACTGCGCCACCCGGGCGCCCCCCTCAATAAAACGGTTTAAACAAAGACAAAGGAGCGGCCAATGAACACACAGTGTTCAACACCATCAGCTGTCAGGGAAACGCAAAGTGAAGCCACAGCGAGAGACCCTCGCACCACCAGAGAGGCTGCGGTCAACAGGACAGACGCTGACAAGTGCCATCAAGCGCGTGACAGAAGGAAAGCCTCATTCGCTCCTGGTGGCACCGTAAGGTGGCACGGCCACATGGGAAAGCGGGTAGTGGGGCCTGCAGCCACCACGTGACCCAGCAATCCCACTCCTAGGTGTCCATGCGAGAGAAACAAGAGCCTGTGCTCCCAAAAATTCACACACAAACGCTCACATAGTCCCAAACTGGGGACAACCCAAACGTCCCCCCAGTGACGAATGAACGAACAGTGTGGTCTCCGCACACAGCGGAGCACCATTCGGCCAGGAGAGGAGCGCAGGCCTGGACCTTGATGGCAACGCGATGACCCTCAAAACCAGGTTAGAAGAAAGAAGGCGGATGGCAAAGGCTGTGTGTTGCGGGACTTCCATGCGTGAAACGTCCAGGAAAGACGAGTGTATGGGGATGGCGGGTAGATCACCGACTGTCTGGCTGGGGGGCGCCACAGGTGGGACCGACCACAGAGGGAGCGGGGAGGAGTGTTTGGGGTGAAGGACGTGTTCTAGAACTGGATGCTGGGGACCGCTGCACAACCCTGCCTGTGCGGTGAGCCAGATGACCCGGGGGCTGCACCTCCGTGAAGCTAGGCTTCTTAAAACAGGCGCCCCGAGGCAGAGAGGAGAGAAGGGGTAGTTTCATATGCGGTTTGGGGGACGGGGCCTGCTCTATGGAGGAAACCTAAGTGGGGTCCGACTTCACACCACAGCCAGCTCAACAACAGCTAACACTTGCCCAAGGCCTGCTCCAAAGGCGGCAAAGGAAGTCTTACTCGCCACCATCCCCCTGCGGTGGGGGCGCCCATCAGCCTAATTTTACCGACCAAGAAGCGGAGGCCCCGAGGGGTGAGGTAGCGAGTGCGTGGTGGGCCGCACGCGGTGGTGACGGGGCTGGGCTAGGGACTGAGCCCCTGCCCCGGGGCTTCCTCTCAGGCCCACTGCACTGACGAGGACGGGGCAGGTCCAGGAACAGGACCACAGGGTGAACATGGACGGACTCCGCCCCACAAACACAGGAAGGATTTCAGCCGAAGGAAGGACACCACCGGCAAAGCCAACAGGTGATGGAAACTCGGCCTGTGACCTTGAAGCCAAAGGGTGATGCCCAGAGGACACGAGAGCTTGTGAGAGGCAGGCCGAGGTAGGGGGCAGGAGGGCCGTGGAGGGGCGGACCTCCAGGAGCCCCGCTGGCAAGCAGAGCAGCTGATGCAAGGGACCGGGGGACGGGGGAGCAGGGAGGCTGCAGGGGCCCTGGCACAGAGAGCGCTGGGCTGCCGTGGGGGTGGTGGGCGGACTCCCGCTTTCAACAGGGGGGCAGCCATGGACTGACACCTTGCGCACACGGGCATCTCGCAGCTGTGGACGCCGGCAGCCGGCAGCGTCTGGTGGAGCCGGAGCGCACCGAGTGCCCGCAGCACACATCGAGGGCCACGGGGGTGCTCAAGCGGGATGGGGACAGTGCAGGGCAGGAGCCCGGGCTGCAGCCACACACGTGCCTCAACGGGGAGAAATGGGTGCCAGGAAAGAGAAGGGGTCAGACGAGAATCTCCAGGGGCTATGAAAACTAGCGGGTGAGCACGGGGGCCTCCGGAGTCTCCAAGTGTCTCCCTCAAACACGCATTAGCCAGAGAGCAGACAGCGGAGGCACCTCGGCGGACACCCGAGGAGGACGGCCCCTGCTGGGACGGTGGCGTCCGGGTGCCAGGCCCCCCGGGGTGGCGGGCATCCCACAGAAGGACAGCCGTCCTTGCCGCCCGTGGGTCCTGAGCAGCCGAGGGACAGAGGGGATGCTCCTGAGGGAAGGAGAGGAGACAGGCCGGGGGCCGGGGGGCCGGAGGCTGACCTCGGAGCGGCAGGTCCCGCAGTAGCCATGTGGCCCCCGAAGAGGGAAAGGAGCAGAGACTCACTCCCAGCCTAAATTATTCACAAGAAAAGGGAGCGCGCCTCTTTAACAAGCCAGGGCTTTATGAAGCAAGGTTAACAATTTCACTTGATTCAGTAGAATATTATAAACTCTCTGGGGCCCGTTTGAGGACTTGTGCATCAGGCACAAGGCGATGACTCAGCACTTTTTATATTATTTAGAGAATAAAATTAACCCTCGCCGGCCCAGGCTGCCGCCCCCCCCCCCC